>NC_135714.1:99911294-100065154 GCF_964656455.1 Halichoerus grypus | reverse complement strand
TCACGTTTGCATCCTAGGAATAAATCCCACTTGATCACCGTGAATGATTTTTTAATGTATTGTTGGATTTGGTTGGCTATTATTTTGTTGAGGATTTTTGCATCTGTGTTCATCAGAGATATTGGCCTGTAGTTCTCTCTTTTTTTAAAAAGATTTTATTTATTTGCGATAGAGCAAGAGTGAGAGAGAGAGAGAGAGCACAAGCAGGGGGAGTGGGAGAGGGAGAAGCAGGCTCCCCGCCGAGCCAGGAGCCCGATGGGGGACTCGATCCCAGGACTCTGGGATCATGACCAGAGCTGAAGGCAGACGCTTAACTGACTGAGCCACCCAGGCGTCCTCTTTTTTTTTTTTTTTTTTTTTAAATGTCTTTACCTGGTTTTGGTATCAGGGTAATGCTGGCCTCACAGAATGAATTTGTGAATTTGGAAGCTTTCCTTCTAACTCTTCTTTAAATGTTCGGTAAAATTCACCTGTGAAGCCATCTGCTCCTGGACTTTTGTTTGTTGGGAGTTTTCTGAATGCTGATTCAATTTCATTCCTGGTAATCAGTCTGTTCAAGTTTTCTATTTCGTCCCGATTCAGTTTTGGGAGGTTATATGTTTCCAGGGATTTATCATTTCTTCTAGGTTGTTCAATTTGTTTGCATACAATTTTTCATAATATTCTCTTATAATCCTTCATATTTCTGTGGCGTTGGTTGTCCTTTCTCCTCTTTCCCTTCTGATTTTGTTTATTTGAGTCCTCTCTCTCTCTCTCTCTCTCTTTTATGAGTCTGGCTAAAGGTTTATCTATTTGGTTGATCTTTTCAAAGAACCAGCTCCTGGTTTCATTGATCTGCTCTATTGGGTTTTTTTTTAGGTTCTATTTCATTTATTTCTGCTCTAATCTTTATTATTTTCTTCCTTCCTATTTAGGTTTTGGGTTTTGTTTGTTCTTTTTCTAGCTTCTGTAGGTGTAAGTTTAGGTTGTTTCTTCAATATTTTTCTTACTTCTTGAGGTAGGCCTTGATTGCTATAAACTTCCCTCATAGAACAGCTTTTGCTGGATTCCAAAGTTTTTGGACCATTGTGTTTTCATTTTCATTTGTCTCCATGTATTTTTTAATTTCTTCTCTGATTTATTCCCTTAAAATTTTAAATCTTTGATTAAATGTGTATATTGGAAAACATTATGCAGTGTCAAGAGCATGAGCTCTGGAATCCAATTACCTAGTTTTAATCCTTCCTTATGATTTACTACCTACATGACACTGGGTAAACCTGTTATACTTCTAAAGCCTCAATGTCCTTATCTGTAAAATCAAAATGATGATGAAAGCATCTGCTTCATAGGGTTGTTGTGAGAATTAAATGAGATCATACTGCAGAAATGTTAGTATGGTACCTAACAGATTAATCCTTCAAATAATTTAGTTATGCTTATAGGAGACAATGAGGCTTTTTATTCAAAATAGCAACAATATAATGGGTATTCTCCCATGACCAAAGACAGGGACAGAGAACAGGTAGTAATGCCAACTGAGTAACTACAAATTGCCAAGTTCTTTGCCAGGCAGTTTATGGACATCATCTCATTTCCTTGCAGCAGATTTGTGAGGTAAGAATCATTATTTCCATTTTATAGATGGAGAAACTGAAGCTCAATAAAGTTAAGTAACTGAGATACCAAATAATCTGCAGAGTCAAGTTTGTCTAATTTCAAAGTCATATAGTTTTTCCTCACCTAAACAATGTTTTCCTTCTGGAGGAGGAAAGAAAATATATTTTAAGCCGCATCCCATTTAGGTTGGCTCCCAAATTATTTAACTGACACACATGTGAGTGTTTTCATCAGCTGTCAGTGTTTGCCTATGGTGCCCCTATGCCACTCAGTCTCTCCTCCCTGAAATGGCTGGTTGAGGAACACTTAGCCACTGCTGGTACCATGTCCTAACTGTCAGTCAGGAAGTTTGCATCAGCTCCCAAGATGGACAGGAGACTCCTGTTACTTTACGGAGCCAGATCTGAGGTTTTAGACAGGCGGGGAGGAGGAGGAGTCGGGACTGGGAAAGTCTAATGATTCCCCTCCTGATGTCTAGTGGTTCACATCTCTAAGATAGATACCAGGCTGTGAATTGTGCCTCCTCAGCTGATCCCCATTCTGGATCAGTATCCCTATGAGTAATTTCTCTCCTGATTCTGGCACTCTGGACTTTCTACTACCACTGACGGATTTTTATCTCTATAGAGGGAAAAAAGGGATGCCCAGGCCTTGGCTGTGAGTGCTCACTCCACTACCCTTTGCTGCCCTCTACTGACCATACCTGGAAATTACATTTAACCTTTCAGGCCCTTGGCCCAAATAGATACTACAGTGGGTGAAACCAGGCACACAAAATTTGAGGTGCACCAAAAAACTAAGTAAATAAGATATGATATTTTAATTTTAATGTAATATTTTAAAAAGTCAATTTTCAAAAAATACATGGTGAACAAAATACCTAAATGTGCCCTAAAATAGTACTACTAGCTTACTACTAGCTTACTTACTAGCTTAGTACTACTGCTTCAGCCATACCAGATTTCTTGCTCTTCCTTTAACTTGTTGCTGCTTCAGAGATTCAGATTTGCTATTCCTTCTGCTTGGAATATACTTTGCCCAGGTCTTCACATAGATTGTCATCTCTCATTCTTTAAGTCTGTATTCAAAGGTTGCCACCCCAAAAAGTCTTTCTTAATGAAACCAGAAGCTGTTTTTGTTTTTTTTTAAAGATCAACAAAATTATCAATTTTGTTGATAGACTTTTAACCAAATTCATCAAAAGAGAGAGAGGACTCAAATAAACAAGATCAGAATGAAAGTGGAGAAATAACAACCAACACCACAGAAATACAAAGGATTATAAGAATATTATGAGAAATGACATACCAATATATTAGACAACCTAGAAGAAATGGATAAATTTCTAGAAACATATAACCTCCCAAACTGAATCAGGAAGAAATGGAAAATTTGAATAGACTGATTACCAGCAATGAAATTGAATCAGTAACCAAAAAACTCCCAACAAACGAACGTTCAGGGCCAGATGGCTTCACAGGCAAATCCTAACAAACATTTAAAGAGTTAATACCTATGCTTCTCAAACTGTTCCAAAAAATAGAGGAAGAAAAGCTTCCAAATTCACTCGATGAAGCCAGTATTACCCTGATACCAAAACCAGATAAAGACACTACCAAAAATACAAAGAGAGCTACAAGCCAGTATCTCTGATGAACATAGATGCAAAGATCCTCAACAAAATATTAGCAAACAGAATCTAACAATGCATTAAACAAATCATTCACCACGATCAAATAGGCTTTATTCCTGGGATGCAAGGGTGGTTTAATATTCACAAATCAGTCAACATCATACATCACATCAACAAAGGAAGGATAAATCCCATGCAATAATTTCAACTGATGCAGACAAAGTGTGGGACAAAGTACAACAGCCGTTCAGGATAAAAACCCTCAACAAGTAGGTCTAGAGGGCACATACCCCTCTTCTCTCACAGTTTGAGGATTTCTTTAGTGGATTACTTGGATTTCTTTCTCTTTATTTTTTGCATATATATTACCAGATTTTGATTTGCGGTTACCATTAGGTTTACACGTAACATCTATACACATAATGCAGTCTTTATTAAGTTGATGGTTCCCCTTAAGTTTGAACTCATTCTCAAAGCACTAAATTTTTACTCCTCTCTCCCCACATTTTAGGTGTATGGTGACGTACTTTACATCCTTGTATTTTGTGACTCCTTTGACTAGTTTTTGTAGATATACTTGATTGTACTGCTTTTGTGCTTCTTATTCCTGCTTATGGTCTTTTCTTTTCACTCAAAGAATCTCCTTTAACGTTCCTTGTAAGGCTGGTTTAGCTGTGCTGAAGTTCTTTAACTTTTTTTGTCTGGGAAACTATTTATCTCTCCATTTATTCTGAATGATAGCCTTGCTGAATAGAATATTTAGTTGCAGGTTCTTTTCTTTCAGCACTTTGAATATATCATGTCACTCCCTTCCGGCCTGCAAAGTTTTTGCTGAAAATCAGCGGATGGCCTTATGGGGTTTCCCTTGTACGCAACTATTTTCTTTTCTCTTGCTGCTTCCAAAATTCTCTTTCCCACTCCTTTTTGCCATTTAAATTGCTGTGTGTCTTGGGGTGGACCTCCTTGGGTTGATTTTGTTGGGGGCCCTCTGTTCCTCTTAAATCTGGATTTCTGTTTCCTTCCCCAGATTTGGGAAGTTTTCAGCTGTTATATCTTTAAATACATTTTCTGCCCCCTCTTCTCTTTCTTCTGGGATCCTTATTATGCAATGTTATTATGCTTGATGGTGTTGTTGAGTTCCCTAAGTCTAGTTTCATTTTTTATTATTATTCTTTCTCCCTCTTTGTTCAGCTTGATTGCTTTCTGTTACTCTCCCCTCCAGGTCCCTGACTCATTCTTCTGCTTCCTCTAGTGTGCTTCCTCTTTTCCATCCAGTGTACTTTTAATTTCAGTTATTGAGTTTTTCATCTCTGATCGGTTCTTTTTTATGTTCTCTATCTCTTTGTTGAGAGTCTCATGGAGGTTCTCCACTCTTTTCTCACATTTAGTGAGTATCTCTATGACTATTACTTTAAATTCTCTATCAGGCATTTTACTTATCTCCATCTCATGTAGCTCTCTTGCTGTGATTTTGTGCTGTTCTTTTATTTGGGACATATTCCTCTATCTCTTTATTTTGTCTAATTCTCTGTTTCTTTTTTTTTTTTTTTTTTTTTTTTTTAAGATTTTTTATTTATTTATTTGACAGAGAGAGAGATAGCGAGAGCAGGAACGCAAGCAGGGGGAGTGGGAGAGGGAGAAGCAGGCTTCCCGCAGAGCAGGGAGCCCGATGTGGGACTCGATCCCAGGACCCTGGGATCATGACCTGAGCCGAAGGCAGACGCTTAACGACTGAGCCACCCAGGCGCCCTAATTCTCTGTTTCTTTGAGTTAGGAAAGTCAGCTACCTATCCTGCTCGTGAAGGTAGTGGCCTTATGAAGAAGAGCTCCTGCTGTGCCCTGCAGTGCAATGTCCCCTGTTGCCCAGAACCTGATGCTTCAGAGGCGTCTCCTATGTGTGTTGTATGTGCCCTACTGTTGTGGCTGACCTGTGTTTGTCTTTAGTCCAGTCATCTGCAATGGCTCTCTTTGTCTGTTGTGGGCAGGGTTTGGTCTCTGCGCCGTTAATAGGCCAGTCTGAGGCCCTCCTGGGCTTGAGTTTACTCAGATCAGCAGTTTGCCAGAGCTTCAGTCTCACTGAACTGCAGGGCACTTTCCCTGTGTGGTCCCCTGAGGAGCTTTTGTTGGGGGGTGGGGCCTGCAGTCAGACCATATGTCTGCCCCCAGCCCACTGCTGGGGCTGCAGACAAACTGGTGTATGTGGTTTTCTTGCCCTCTCCCCGGGGCAGGAGTCACTGTGGAGTGGTGCTGGCCCCTGTTAGGGCTGCTTGCACACTGCCAGGCTTGTGATGCGCCTTTGGGTGGACTCTTGCTGAGGGTGTGTTGAAGTGGGCAGGTCCGCAGGAGAATGCAGGGGTGAGGCATACAGTGTTAGCAAGCTAAGTGAAGAGTATTCATGCTGGATCCTGCAGTTGTCCAGATATTTAGACTGGGGGGCGGGGGAGGGAAATTGCACCCACCAGCTCTTTTGTTCTTGGAGAAATCTCCTAAAGATCCCTATACCCCCAGCACAAGTTGCAAGATCAGGAAATCAGTCTCCTTCCAGGTGTCTTTCAAACTGCTGCTTCTGTGCTGTATTTTGAGTCCATTCCTTGAAGCGTCATTAGAGTTCCTGGCACGATCCTTTTCATGAGGCTCTGAAACTATCCTTCCTTATAGAAGACAGTGTTTGGCCTCTCTGCCTAATGTCAGAGTTTTTGGGCAAGCAGGAAAGGAAATTTTTACCTGTGGAGGATAAGGATGAATGACTGTGGTTGATTGTATCAGTAACCAACAACATCAGAATGGAGGAAAGTAAAATCCTCTTTTTGGATAGAATACACAAATGTTACATAAGGATTACATCAGTTTCCCTTTAGGATAGTAACATATTATGTATGATATATGAGTGCTTTTCTATAAAGTATATAATCTCTGAACTACATTAAATTAATAACATTTTTACCAGAATGTAACAACCAATGAGGGTGAAACTTGTCTGATTTCACAATTCTTCCCTTGTAGCTTTTATGATACTATTGAGCTAATTATGCAAGATGGAATATTAAATAAAGATTATTTCTAGTAGTGTTTCCTTTGTAGGGTAAGAAAAAAAGAAAACAAAATAGTTTAAAAAGACATCTTGAATTTGCTTATTCACTTACCTTTGATTTTCCTGAATTCTGTGGCTGGCTTTGAGAAGAGTCAAAAGCATTAGCAGAGGAGATTGGTCACTTGATCTTTAACATGGATGCGTAAGTACCTGAGAACAATGAGTGGTTGTAGCTTGGTTTCTTGGCAATTGAAATGACAGCACAAGATTTATAAATGAACAGAAGCAGAAATTAGGGTAACTGTAAGCAATCTTAGCTGTCTCCGAAGTAAGGAACTTCTGGGTTTTATTTGTTTTAAGTAATTGGGAGAAAACACAGTAGCATAAGCACAGAAAGCTAATCTGGTGAGAAAGAATCCCACCTAACTTGGCAGATTACACAAAAGGTGTAAATTATATAATATAGAATATATATCAATCACACATTATATGTGTACATTGTACATTAAGTTACATATAAGTATAAAATTATGGTCTAATATATAATTGAATATGTCTTTCATATATATAAATCTAATATATATTTATGTATATATTAGATATATATCATTAGATCTTAAACTTCTTATATATTATTTACTTATATAATCTAATGTATAATTTATATATTATATGTAATATATATAAAATATATAATATACATTTAAAATACAATATAAATATACAATATACCTACAAATACAAATATACAATATAAGATATGTAATATATATTTAATATATGCATATTAATTATGTATAAATAAATAAAGATATATGATAAACTTATGTCATTAATATATATCTTATTATATATTAGAGTATATATCATATGTATTATAAATTACATATATATTGCATATATTAAATATTTATCATTAGAACTTAAACTTCTTCAGAAAATAATTCTACCTTAAGATATATTTTTCCTGATATTACTATAGCTAATATTAATATACTAATTATATTACATATTAATTAATACAGTAAAAAAGTAGATATTAATAAGAATATGTAAGACATAAGATTGATATTATATAATATAAATACTCTTAATATATTAAGATATATATCTCATGATATCTAATATATAAATATATGTATACATACATGCATATGTGTATACACACATACATATACAAATCCAGAGAGACTATTGAATCTGTGTGAACCTAAGTTTTCACTATAAGAAGCTAGAAAAAAGGAAGCCTGTACCCAAAGTGGAATGAAGGAAATGATTAAATTAGGAAAAGTTTAGTTAATATAGTCCAACTTCACTTATAAACATTAGAAACAAAAATGCTGAATAAGATGTCAAACCAAATCAAGTGATATGTGTGTATGTATATAAGTATATAAATATAATGTGAAAATGCTAAGTGTTGGTAAGGTAGGGAACACCTGGAAGTCTCATACACTGTTGCTTGGAATAGAAATTGATAAAACTACTTTGAACAACTTTTGGCAAGCTTTAATAAAATCATAAATCGAAAAAATAGGTCTAAACCAGAAAAGGCCCTAGTACTATATTTAATAACATTTTAATAATTCTCAAAACCATTACTCCAGGACCACCTGAAACTTTCCTCACATTTTTCTGAACTGAAATTCCTTGTTTACAACAACAAACATGTACTAAATGTCAGTCATCAATGAGAAATTGTCTAATGTGCTAGAAAGACACAATTATGAACATGACCTAGTTTTTGCCATAAAGGGATTTACAGATAACTTGGGGTGACAGACCTGAAATTACTAATAGAGCAGATATAAAAATACTAGATGTTTTTACAAAGTGTTATGATGAAAAATAAATGGGAAGTAAAAAATTGCTTCTGCTCAGAGAGGTATAGACAGAAAGTGCAGAGAATACTTGCCCAGACGGTGATGTTTAAATCACGCCCTGCAGGATGATTAGAAGTTTTCCTTGCAAACTTAGTTAAGGGGGAGATGCAGAGACAAGAAAGCGCGTAGTATGTTGGAAGGGTATGCGTAAATAGTCAAAGAAGAACCTGAGGAAGGATGGTGGGACTAAATTTCCTAACATATACGTTACAAAAAGAAGTAAAGCAGCTACTGTGACTTCCCAGTACCGCAAATTGCTTAAAATCTGTTGCTACAATAAATGATACGCATTTGCCAAAGTATATCATATCGCTACTTAAAATTCTACAGTTAGCACATATTACTAATATCACAAGAATATTGAATATTGAGTATCATAAGAAACTCCTATTATTTTCATTCAAAAGATTTAGGTCATTTTAACAAGAAGATAATTTTGGTGAGGGTAAAATGAAATCTGAAATGCTATGTATGTGTGTGTTTTCTATTCCTCATTACTTTGAGAAATTCACTGAATAAGAGTGTTTTTCTTTACTGATATTTTTAGAGGCAGTTAACCCTACCTGTTGGCTGTCGAAACAAGTCGATGAGCTTTTACAGTGAAAAAAAGATGTACTAAGATACATAAAAGCCCAATATATTGCTGATAAGCTTAATATCCTTAATTTTTTTTTTTTAAATTTCAGTTTTAAATTTGAATTCTTATTATACGTGGCAGATATCTACTTGTGCTCGCCTAAGCCCAAAGAGGTAATTTATAATAAGGGTACTCCGGTACGTTGAGAATCCGAGGAGATGTGAACAATCAAGCCTCAGGATGAGTAAAAGCAAGGAATGAGTAAGAGTTCTGTGGTGTCTTCATTCCAGTTGGCTCTCAGAAAGCCAAATGGCTAAGCCAGCCTGGCAGGGCTTTAGAACACAGCAGCGGGGGCCGACTGCCCACTCGGCATACACTCCTGGAAATATACCATTCGGGAATGATTCTTCCTCCAGATAGATATTCTGAAGAATTAAACATTGTGTTCCATACACAGGCGAATGAGTCTAAGGGTCTTACATACTCTATCTCACTAAACCTACACAACGTCTTTATCGTAGCGCTTGGCTATAAAGTGAAAGGTATGCAAAAATAGCACAGGCTGAGTTCAGGCACTTTCTTTATGTTTTGTTTGGGCAAATGTCTGACATACTGTTTGTCAGAAACAAAATGTAGAAGTTTCCAGGGAGCTGCCGTCAGTGGCTATAAAAAGATTAGCACAAGCATTGTATTAAATGTTAACTCTTAGCCAACTAAAGCGAGTGGCAAATGAGAAGAATGCTCCAGACTAGATTCTGTGGAGGTTATGGTGAAAGTCACCTCTCTGGAGAAATCCAAGTCCCTGTTTGAATTTTAATGCAGGCTTTCTCTTTGGTGGTGTAGCAGAAGGAGAGGGATTTGAGTCACTGAGGGAGGTAGGGCCTCCAGAGTCGCTCTTCTGGCCGGGGAGGTACAGGGAGAGAGAGAGAGAGAACTCGGAGGAGCTGAGGAAACAGCCAAAAGTTGCATGTGGGAAGCTGGCCTGAAGCGCTCCCCTAAGTACCGGCACAAGAGAGTAAGATTAAAAGGCTCGTGTTTCCCAAGGGCTCTGGAATGCCCAGAGGAGAGAACACTGTACTTCTAACACAGGCTGATAGTAGCTAATGATAATTGACGTTTTACTTATTATGTGCCCGGCCTCACCGAATATCCTCTTGCTTTATTTCACTTAATTTTCAAAATCTCCTAATAAGATCCTTTCACTCAATTTGCAGTTGAAGACATTGAGGCCTAGAGAAATTAAGCAACTTGCTCAAATAAGCGGGAGAATCAGAATTTGAACGTGGAGTCTGTGCTGTCGGGTCCCTGCCCGCCCTGTCACCAGATAGCCTCTCCGGAGCTAGAGAGTGGCAGATGTCCTGTATTAGCTGATACCTTGGAAGCTGATGGCAGAACAAGGAGCAAGCCACGGACAGGTGGCCTCACAGAAAGCCCCAGCTTTTGGACCATTTGAATTTACTCCGATACTCCCTATAAACAGATGTCAGCATAAAGACTAGAAGAGCAAATCCAGTCCCTTCATCGGTAGAGGTTTACCCAGAAGTGTACTAAGTGATGACAGTTTCTCGGGCAGCACCATACCTTGGTGGAGCCCTGATTTGGTACCGTGTTAAAGACGTGGCAGCTTTACCGGGGTTATGAATTCCGATTTCTTCTAAATGGTTAGCAGTTTAGCAGGTCATGTTTGCCAAACCCATCGAGGCTTTTCTTGCAGTTATAAGAGAGAGTGCCCAGCCCTTTTGCAAGTGGGAGTATTTTGCATTTGTATGCCATCTAAAATGAGATTAAAGCTATTTGTCCTTATTTCTCCTTTTATACGATAGACTTAGCAAGGATTCTCATTATTCTGAGCATGCATGACAAAATTATTAATTGAAATTAAGTAAGTTAATTTATAATATTTATATAATTTATATATTATGACTTTAAACAAATATCTAATTAATGTGAATAATTATTAATTATAATTAACAAATTTAATGATAACAGAAGGTAATTAAAGGTAACTAACACCGTAGAACTGTGATTTCTCACATCCACATGTATTTTTTTCTTCTTTTGGGCATTTTTTAGTTCCCTACTTGTATTCTGGTCACTTATATACGTCCCCCACTGTATTTTTGGCACCATTCGTCAGGAACTATAGCTTCATTGTACATCCAGAATTTGTATCTCAGTGGTATTTTCCCCAGTTATGTCGAGTTAGTTTTCTGTTCCTCAAGCACACCACTTTTAAAGAATTTTGGAGATAATTATTTTATGTGTCTGAGTTTCCCTATCATAGCAATGCCTTCTGTTGCTTGTTTCTATTTCAGGGCTTTGTAAATTTGCTTTAGAGCAGGGTTTTCTAAACCAGACACTGTGCCACCTCCACAATTTTTGCCGAATATATCACCTGTACCATTATCTCATTAATATTTTCCTTAAGTAAATTCAGGACTTTATTTTTTTTAATATTTTATTTATTTATTTGACAGAGAGAGACACACAGAGAGAGGGAACACAAGCAGGGGGAGTGGGAGAGGGAGAAGCAGACTTCCCGCGGAGCAGGGAGCCCAATGCGGGGATCGATCCCAGGACCCCGGGATCATGACCAGAGCCGAAGGTGGACGCTTAACGACTGAGCCACCCAGGCGCCCCTAAGCTCAGGACTTTTATCTAAAATTTTATTTCTGAAGGAACTATGTAACTATTGCAAATGGGAAACCAGAACCCCTTGCTTTAAGTTGTAGAAAATTTATACACTGCCAACAAACTCTGGCTTTAGAGTCTTACCTGCCGCCCTTAAGTGAAATAAGGAGAGAGAGAGGGAGAGAGGAGCAATTACTGGGGAAGCATTAATCGGAGCACCAGATTAATGGCACTGGCACCAATCTGAGACTTTATCCTTGATGTAATAAAATTAATTACAAAGAAGTTTTAGAGGGAATAATTTTCTTATGGTCTAATGCTGTCATTACTGAATGCCACTTTGTTTACTACCCATAATCATCTCACTTACAGCCATGGACCACTTTGGGAACATTCCTTATAACATGGACCCCAAACAGAACACACATCAGACCTAAATTCCTAATTGTTCGATTTTTGACAAGTTAGTTAATTCCTTTCAGCTTGATTCCTCAGTGTGAAAAAGGGATAATACATTTATATTCAAGATCACTTTGAGGATTATATGAGGTAATGTTCACAATGTGTCTAATCCTGTGCCTGGAGTTTATTAAAAAACATTAATACCTTAGGGTGCCTGGGTGGCTCAATCAGTTAAGCGTCCAACTCTTGGTTTTGGCTCAGGTCATGATCTCAGGGTCATGAGATCAAGCCCTGGATCGGGCTCCATGCTGAACGTGGAGCCTACTTAAGATTTTCTCTCTCCCTCTCTCTGCCCCTTCCCCCCACGCGCATGTGCTTTCTCTCTCTCTCTAAAAAACAAAAACAGAAACAAACCAAAGCATAAATACCTACTGTGTGCCAAGCACACCTCTGGGGGCTCAGGATCTAGAAGAGCACATGACAGAGAAGGACTCTGCTTTCATGGAACTTACATTCTGTTGAGGGAAAAATTAACCATGAACAACTGAACAAAAGAGCAAGGTCATTCGAGGCAATATTGATAAAAGCTCTGAAGTAAATAAAATGAAGCACTATGAAGGAAGGTGACTGGTGTTTAGGGAATACTAATTTCCTTCCTAATTCTCAACTCTATATGGTTGGAATTCCATATATGTAGAAAAAGATGAAGGCTATTGAGAATATGCTTGTCAACTGCGATAAGCAAAGGGCAAAAGACGGAGAATGAATAACAATTGCAGTTTAAAACATAATTAAATACACGGCCCCAATTTTAAATGTCTGTACTGCTCTAAAACTTGCCTTCTTAAATTATGTGCTATAGAACATATGATCCTCTCTTAGAAACAGAGAACATTTCATTGTTCATGTCATGGAAATGAAATGCAGTTGGGGCTTTATCACTTACTTTTGTCATGGTTGTGCTTTTCAAAAAAACACAACTTCAGAACTTAATGTATTGTGTGTGATGAGCTTGATTTTAGGAAAGTTAAGAACATTCTGCCACAAAGTTCAGGCCCCTAAATATACTTTCAGTCAGCAAATTCTGATTTGGGCAGGGCTCGGAAGTCCGCGAGCTGATGATGACAGAATGGGAATAATTAGGTTTTGTACCTAAAACAAAGGATGGATTTATATGGAGAGAATCCGTTCTGAGATTTCTGAGACCTATTATCTGGCTTGTGAATGATAAATGAACTCATTTGAGGCATTGCAGATTGACTTTGGAGGGCCAGGAAAAAAGTTTTCCTCTTTTCCAATCCCTTCATCTCTTTGCTCCTCTAGTCATTTGCAATGACTTTGAATCCTGTTGCTCTTAACTGGACTCTGTTAACATCCTTCCGATGTCTAAATGACTTAATTACTGAAATTAAGAATTTGAAGAATCAGTTAAGAGTATCTAGTTGGAGACAGGATACCCAATTAGGAAGTACAGAAGGCAGCTACTCTGTTCCCAGCGTCCTTCATTTCAGTCCTAATTGAATTCTGCTTTTCCTTCTCAAGTAACAATAAATCTTTTGATCTCTGTGAAAGAAGCAAAGATCAAGCTGATCCTCAGAATGAATCTCCTCCTTCCTCCACTTCTTCAAAGATCTAGTTAAATTTGAGTTGCACTTATTTTTTTAAATGTTTTCCAATGCAATTACCAGTCACAAAAGAAAATTACTTTATTATCAT
This sequence comes from Halichoerus grypus, assembly GCF_964656455.1. Classification (NCBI taxonomy): domain Eukaryota; kingdom Metazoa; phylum Chordata; class Mammalia; order Carnivora; family Phocidae; genus Halichoerus; species Halichoerus grypus. The sequence continues at coordinate 100,051,682 of NC_135714.1, read as the reverse complement.
AACTGAAAAACACCATTTCTTTTTTCTTCCAGCATTTTTTTTTTTTTTTAAAGATTTTATTTATTTGACAGAGCGAGATACACAGCGAGAGAGAGAACACAAGCAGGGGAGTGGGAGAGGGAGAAGCAGGCTTCCCGCTGAGCAGGGAGCCCGATGCGGGGCTCGATCCCAGGACCCTGGGATCATGACCTGAGCCGAAGGCAGACGCTTAACGACTGAGCCACCCAGGCGCCACCTTCTTCCAGCATTTTTATGTTACATTTTAAATCAATGAAATTCATGTAAATTTAACTTTTCTCTCTGATAATTCATAGTAAGGGGCTTTCACAGTAATGCCACAAGTAGTTGCTTTTTATTTTCCTGTGTAAGAACCCCTACCACTAAAACAAGTCGTTCAGTGCTGTTCATAATCTACTTTAGAAACATAATGACTTTTATCTCCCAGGACAGCAATGAAGAATGTTTAACAGACTAGATGATGTAGCGGAGAAAGCTGTGGTCTATCTACTTCTGACCCCAGTATTTACTATTTGTCCTTCAGCAAGTGAAATCTGAATTCTGAATCCCAAATTCCATATCTGTAGAACAATATTTTATCCATCATTCTATTTGGTTTTTTTTTAAGATTTTATTTATTTATTTGACAGAGAGAGAGAGAGAGAGAGAGAGAGAGCACAAGCAGGGGGAGCAGCAGAGGGAGAGGGAGAAGCAGGCTCCCCGCCGAGCAGGGAGCCCAATGCAGGACTCGATCCCAGGACCCCGAGATTATGACCTGAGCCGAAGGCAGATGCTTAACGACTGAGCCATCCAGGCGTTCCCCCCTCCCACCATCATGCTATTTGGAAGGAGAATCAAATGTGGAAATACAAATGTGCTGCTTTTAAACTGCCAAGACCTCTACAAGTAAGTTTTATTATTACCACGGTGCTAGAAGAAAAACATGCTAGGGCTCATAAAGCCTAGCAGTGGTTAATCTCATTTTTTAGTGCTTACTTTATACAGCTACTTGCATTCATTTGAATGCATTCAAATGTCATTTTGAGAGCTTGAAATGTGCTGTATCAGTTCTGCTCTAAACAAATCCAGGAGATGACCACTGAGATTCCACATGTAGCAGGAAAGAGCAGTTCAGATCCACCTTTACTTACCCACACTTCATCAGTCTTGACATATGTGTCAAGGTGCTCCTTTAAAGACTTCACGAAAATTTACTTCTAGAAATAATGACACAAACGATACACCATCCATAAGGTCAATTCAGGGACAAATCTGTGTTAACATTTTGAGCTCAACCTGCCTCACATAATCCACTTCTTTCACTCATTGTCTCTTCCACCAAACCTACCATGCAGGAAAACCTCTGACACACAAAGCCCCTGGAGATTTGGTCTTTGTGGCTGTGTCATCTAGACAGCTCTCTGAAATCTTGATTAGTTTGGGGATTTCAGGTCTTTAGCAAATTGGAGACCCTTACAAGGCTGAAATCATGTTGCATTTTATTTGGTGGATTAAGGTGAAACTAAGTAGAGCTGAGTGAAGAAAAGATGTGAGAAAACAGAGCCTAATAGGTAATGAGACACTGTGATGGTTAATTTTATATGTTAACTTGGCTATGCTATGGTGCCCAATAGTTTGGTCAAACACTAGTCTAGATGTTGCTGTGCATGTATTTTTTAGGTGTGATTAACATTTAAATTAGTAGGCTTTGAGTAAAGCAGATTACATTCCTTAGTGTGTGGGCCCCATCTAATCAGTTGAAGGCTTTAAGAGCAAAGAGCAGTTTTCCATAGAAGAAGAAATACAGCCTCAAGACTGCAAAATAGAAACCTTGCCTAAATTTCTCATTTATCTGACCAGCCTGGAATTTGGGCTCAAGATTGTAACATCAACTCTTACCTGAATTTCAAGCCTGCCAGCGTGCCCTACAGATTTCAGACTTGCCAGCCTCCACAATTGTGTGAGCCCATTACTTTTTTTTTAAGATTTTGTTTGTTTGTTTGTTTGTTTGTTTATTTATTTATTTATTTATTTATTTATAGAACATGCAAGCAGGGGGAAGGGAGAGAATCTCAAGCAGACTCAACACTGAGCATGGAGCCTGATGTGGGGCTCAATCTCATGACCTGCACCGAAATCAAGAGTTGGATGCTTAACTGACTGAGCCATCCAGGCACCCCATGTGAGCCAGTTTCTTACAATAAAGTGTATGCTTGTTTTCTCTCTCACCCCCCCAAATAAAAGGGGAAAGTAGATAATGTAAATTCATTCCCTGTGTAGTCTTTTCAAACTTCACCTACTTCTAGTTTTCCAACATTTGCTTCTTGCATCCAAACTGAGTATATAACTTGAAATTCTGCAGGAACAGAATTCTATGTTCGAGATAACAAGTTCGTAAATAAAAGTTGTGTTTTTTTCCTTCCAAATTCTAATATTATCTTAAGGATAATACTTTCTGATCTTAAATTATAGCCATTTACAGATTTCCTTAAAATCCATGCGTGTGTTTTGGAAAGAAATCTAAAACTTGCTGTCTATAAAGAAATACTAGAGCAATAATTCATGTTCCTTTTGGGAGGCCTAAGACACCACTTTTTTAAGAAAATTAAGACACGGAAAGAAACTAACATTTAGGAGATTGGCACACAATTGTTTGAAAAGATTAAGAGGAATGCTCACTGTGGATGTAGTCTGCATGTTTGCACACAAACCAATCAAGAACAAGCTGACCCAATTATCTAGCTATAACTGTGCTAGTCCCTTTGGGTGCAGAAGCCTGTGTTCTAATGAGAGAGACAAATCTAAAACATACTACATATTTATACCAATATTTTCAGGTTCACAAAACCTTTTGCCTCAGACCCATAAATAAAATAATAAAGCAAAAAAGTACAAAAAAAAAAAAAAAAAAGAAAGAGGTGAGCTGCTTTTTCAAGGTTGTAAGAGTGACCAGAGCAGGGCTCCACTGGTTTACTTAACTTTCCCCACTGCGTTAGCCCTGCTCTTGGTGGCTCCGGAAGGTGCCATGGAGGACCACCTGAGAACAATTGCGAAGTCAAGTTTCCTACTTCCTCATTTTCTAGAACCCATGGATTATGCATGTGTTATCCATTTAAAAACATTTGAGGGTGGACAGAGAATTGCTGAAAAAAAATAAACATATATACACAGACGGGGGGTACTTCAGTTTCAGAAAATGTAAAATTAAAAAAAAAAAAAAAAAGATGTGCCTTAAAGACTACCTGTCACAAACATTACACGAAAATGATTACAAGGCTATAGAAATTCACAAGAGAAAATGCCAACATAACTGAACAAATCAAGACAGACTTTGTTGGGAAGCTGACACTCTATAGGTTGGATTTGGACAGGAGGAACCATCTGGGGGCAGCAACAGCATGAGCACATGTGTTAGAGTAGAAATGACAAACTGATTTTGGAAAACTTGAGAATTTTCCACATCTTCAAGTCCTGATTTCCTTTTGCTTAATACCTTCCTCAACTCATTTCTCTCTTCTTGCATTTTACTATGAGCAATCAGGAAGAAACAAACTCCTTTAAAACTTCCCTGAGAAATCTCCTCAGGTAAATACCCGATCTTATAGCTTGCAAGTTCGACCTTCCAGAAAACACTAGAACACTAGTTAAGCCAAGTTCTTTGCTATTTTATAACAAGGATCTCCTTTCTTACAGTTTCCAACAGCATGTTCTTCATTTCCATCTGAGATCTCACCAGAAAGATGTTCAACGTGCATATTTCTAACATTCTGTTTCTGATTAGTTACATACTCTCTAAGAAGATAGAGTCTATCCCTGAAGCTCTCGCTTTTATTTCTGAACACTTACCAGAATCACCTTCAACATCTCTTATTTCTACCAACAGTCCCTTCACAGCAATGTGGACTTTTCCCAGCATGCCCCTCAAAACTCCTCCAACCTCTACCCCTTCCCCAATTCTAAAGCCGCTTTGACATTTTTAGGTATTTGTCACAGCAGCATCCTACTTCTTGGTACCAAAATCAGAGAGGAAAATGAATGAAGTGATGTTTATTTTTTTTTTAAAGATTATTTATTTATTCATTTGAGAGAGAGAGCCCACGAGTGAGAGAGAGCAGGGAGGAGCAGAGGGAGAGAGAGAGAATCTCAAGCAGACTCCCTGCTGAGCGGGGAGCCTCAGTCAGGGATACATCTCAGGATCCTGAGATCATGACCTGAGCCAAAATCAAGAATCGTATCCTCAGCCCGGTGAGCCACCCAGGCACCCCTGAAATGATCTTTATTGAAAAAACATAAAATTATATGAATAGGAAAAAGATCTGATTAGTAATCCCAGAAAACATATAGGTGTGAAAAAAAGACATGAAACTAAAAGAATTAACTCTAGAATGACCAAAGTTAAAGAATTAATAAACTGGAAGAAAGAACTGAGAATTTTACTCAGGATGCAGTCTAAAGAGAAAAATTGAAAGAGTTGTTTATATGGAGTGTTCTTTGAGAATCACTGTTTCCTAAAATTTTAGTGGATTCTAGTAAAAGATAATAGAGGGATATTGCAGCAAATTAGTCAAAGATATAATAGCTGAGAAATTTTAATATATATAAATAAAAATTGATAGAGAAAATACTAAACTTTAATTATCAATCCAACAAAAATTAGGAAAGGAAGAAAAAAGAAACCAGGAGAAATCTCTGATGAAAGAAAAATACAAAATAAGGTGGTCAGTGTAACTCAAAGTACATTGTAACGACAATAAATGTAAATAGATTAAATCACCCTATTAAAAATCAGAAATTATCAGCATGGATATAAAAAAAATCAGTTATATGCTGCTTATAAGGCACACTGCTATACACACATGCACACAAACACACTCTAAAACAGAAAATATAAAAAGGAAAAAAAAGAAATCTACTAAGCATATATGAACCAAAAAAGAGCTGGTGCAACAATATCTGTCAAAATAGAATATGAAGTCAACACATTAATGTGAATAAAGCAAATAAGCTATACTTCATGAAAAGGCTATAGAAGTTATAAATTTGTATTTGCCTAACAATATAGAGTTAAACTATAAAGCACCAAAAGCCAACAACTACAAAAATTCAGAATTACAAAATAAAATTGAAAAGCTCATGTAAGCATAATGGCAAAATTTAACACCTCTTTCAGAAACCACATATTTGGAGAATATACAGAGAATCTGAGGAACGCATAGGACATAATTGTGAATTTACATATGCCTGCACCCAAAAGACAACAACAACAGAGGATACACATTCTCCTAAAGCATGCACGCAACACATTAGATATGTATAAAATTAACTGTATACTCTCCGTCACAAAAAGTCATAGTTATTCAAACCACATTATCAAATTACTATGCAATTTATTTAGAAATTAACTACTACCACTAGTAATTAAAATCCTATAGGTTAGAAAATCTGAAAAAAACAAAAGCTTAAACAATGAATAAGTTAAAAAATACTTCACGAAGAGAATCATAAACTGTAATGGTTTTATCAACAAACTAAAATACGAAAAATTTGTGAGATATAGATAAAGCAGTACTTAGAAGTTATGAATAATCTTATTAAATATATTTACTAAATGTAAGTGACCTAGCATTTCATCCGAGAAGCTAGATGAAGAAGTGAAAACAGTAAGAAAGTTGAAGCAACAGAATGGTAAAAGCAAAACACCAATTAATAACCTAGGAAAAAACATTAATGGAGATGAATTTTAAAATCTATTTCTTTGAAAGCTAATAAACTAGGCAAGCCTCTAGAAAGTTTGATCAAGGTAGATGTGTACACACATAAATGCATTATCATATAATGGAATACTAGACGGAGTGAACCAGGTCATCAATACAGAGGAATCACAAAACATATGGTAAAACGATAAAATTGCTGAATGATAAGAATTTCTGTAGTTTACTTATTCATTTAACAATGTTTTGTATGTTTCTATATACAAATTGTGTGTGTGTGTGTATGCATGGGTATGTTGTGGATATTTATGTAATAAAGTCACCTCTAACATTTTCTTAAGAAGTGTGAAGCACGTGGTGAAATGTTAGCATTTTTAAATCTTTCAAGAAATTAAATTAATATATGTGTGCTTGGAGTTTCTTTTTTCCCCCTTTACTCAATCCCACTCAATCCCCTCAAACCTCCTTCCACAGAGGTGATCACTATCCTGAAGACGGTGTTGTTTTGTTTTTTCTTTCCCAACTAGTTTTATATTTTTACATTTTGGAAAAACTCCCATTCTTACAAAGCAGTTTCTCTTTTTCCATTTTAGGAAATTATAACTTTCCTTTGACAGTTTGGTTTTCTAGTTGTTTCTTTTATTTGACAAAGGAATGATACCATTTTTTAAAGATTAAGCCAACTAAATTAATACTGACATTTAGGCCCAGGACCATAAGGAAACCAATTTTTTCTTAGCACCAATTATGTTGTGGGTAAGTAAAACAAAACAAAACTGGAAAATAGAGTCACCATCCGCTATAAATCTTGAGAGTATTACTGGCCCATTCGGCTAGCATAGAAAGAGTTACAGAAAAATATAAAAGGCATCGTTCAGTGCTCTCTGAAAAAAAAGTGGCTTCTTGTACTAATATATATTCCATTCACCAAATTCTTCCATGTTGCTTTTGTGGAATAAAAATTGAGTGATTATATATATATATCCCACTTAATTTATCATGGTAATTAATCCCAACCATCCATGATATTAATTTTCTGATATTGGTAGCCTGTGAGTCGCTTTCTTTCTGGAATAAAATAAGAGAGTCATTCTAAGTACCTTTATTTTACTTCTGGAGATGTTTAACCTTAACTACATCACTAAGTGCAGATTGACTGATGACTACACACATCTTACTCCCAGGTACGGTAAAGGCCAATATCAGAATGTCTAATTGCCTTTTAGTCATTCTAGATTAGGCAATTAAGTTCTTTTATAGTTTATCAGAGTTCCCAGGATCTTTTCCTCAAATTTAAGAAATAAATTGTTATTCTCAAGGAGACATTATGCTTGAGTCTCCTGAAGGAAATACTAACATTTATTAACCATTTCCCTAGGTCAGGAATCTCTTCTCTGAGTTGCCATTGACAAATAAGTTCAATTTCAGCTTTTCTTTACCTTCTGGTACTTCTAGCTCCTCTTCTTTTCAATTTTTTTTTAATATCTTCCTTGGCTTAAAAACTCACAGATGCATTGCCCAGCCATGTTTTTTGGCCCCTTTTATTCTGGATTGTTGATATTTAAAAGAAATTTAATACAAAAATGCAACTATTCCCAAATGCATCACACCGATATCAGATTTTTTACATAATGAATAAAAATAGTATATCCCAGAACTTGTGAATAAGGCTGTGAAGTCATATCTAAAAAAATTGGTCAAACTGATGATGTCTTATTGCCACCCATTGAAATTCCATATGTGCTGTGTTCTACCTCGTCAGTTTTAAAACTTGCAGTTGCTACCAATATATATAAAATCTCTACACCCTTCGAAAATTGAACATATTCATTCATATTTTTTTGAGTAGAAATTTAGCCAGGCATTAAAAGCAATATAAAACTAACACAAGATACAGTTGTTTACCACAGGAATTTGGATTTGCTGAATAATGTATGAACACACTGGCATAATTCCTGATGGTGCAAAGCAGCATACGAGCCAATGTCTAGTAGGGGCAAGCGCTCATGTAAAGAATAATTAATTTGAGATCAGGAAGGCTTTGTGAATTCTGGGAGTGGGGAACCCAGATGGCTACCTAGTTAGTGGGTGGAAACATAGAGACCAAGGAGAGGTGAGAATTATAGTTAGAAAAGTGAGTGTGACTTATTCAGGGACCAGTAAAGTTTCTGACCTAGTTAAAGCAAAGGATCTACAATGGGAAAGTGTGAAGACAAAATTGATTACTAGAGCAGGTTGCATTGTGGAGGATCTAAAAAAGGACATTTTTTTCTGAAAAAAAGAAAAAAAATCCAAAGATCTATTGATGGCTTCTTAGCAGGTGAGTGAAATGGTAAAATCTGTGACTTAAGAAGAAATAAATTCAGAGCAATGTTTATTAATGTATGTTCCCAGGATCATTAATTAAAGGGGTTACTCCAAAAGGGCCAAGTCATGTCAAATAAGTGTGGAAAAAACTGGAGCATTTGACTTCAAAAGGAAAATACAGAATTTCCCAAACCTATTTGACCAGGGAACCCTTTCTAGGAAAACTGTGCTTGGATCATATATTCTATATATATTGATACCAACCTCAATCTATACATTGACATATGTAATAAATGTCCAATTCTGTATTTTTGAATAGCTCACTTGGTGTCTAGTTTGATTCTCTGTTCCCAGATTGGTAGAAATTCAGGATCTCTTAATTTCCCCCAGGAGTGTGTCTATGTTCTGGAGTCTTCTAGTGCCAGGGAGTTAGAAGGCTATGAAATGCTGAGGTGGCACTTATCTGCTGCTTTGTGTCATTGATGTATACTAGCATCTGCTGAGATGTCCTAACTGTTCTCTGGTCCTGGGGAATTGGTCAGGACTACTGTTGCTGAGACATGTCTTTCAAACCTGGTGGCTCTCTGTATTTCTTCCATACTATTCTGGAATTGATGGGAATACTTTTCTTACTGATCTGTTCCATGCTGAGGTATAAGAAACTCTGTGTGGACCCACAGGGCCCCATCTTTCTTAGACAAGTCAGTTAGCTATTCTGTGAGGCCTTCCTGCTTTCTTTTGGCTTCTATCCAGGAAAAGGGGCAGATGTCCCATGTACCTAATGATTTGGGGCTTTTCCCATGAGATTTCCACCTAAATCTTCTACTCTATGCCATGAATAAGTTTTGTTTCCTAGAAAGCTAAATTTTTAAAACTCATAAGCAACAAAGAGCTCCCTTTTCCTCATATTCTCCTATAGCTTCTATTCCCTGAGGAAGTGATTTAGTTGTCCGTAAGACAGCTTAAGACAGGGACAAGGATAGAGGCAAAGAATACCTGAGGTAAAAAATCAGTTATTATTTCAAAGATACTTCCTACCACACTTTGAATGCCTTTTAGGAAATGCTGATTATAATCCACTGAGGATTAAAAGCCGATGAATAAAAGGATATGTGTAGTAGTGGTGCTGCCTTGAGTTTTGATTATCATGTGTGGTCTTAATAAATCATGAATGCCTCCTTGTCTTGTAAGTCACTGTCTTTGGCATGGTGCTTTGCACAGTCCTCTCCCACATTAACTCTTGAAAAGCCTTTCTTGCTTCTGGCAACTCTTCCTCCACCATATGGAGAAGGACAGGCTAGCTCGTTGAAGACATGGGGACCAGCTGAGAGCCAACACCAATAAACAGACTCCTAGGTTAGCTCCAGATGAGCTGCCAGCTGACTGCAGGTGCGCAAGTGACCTCAGCTGAGACCAGAACTGCTCAGATGAGCCTCCACTGAAGTGTTGATATGAATCATAAACAAGTAAAATGGTTGTCTAACCCATTGAGTGATAGAATTATTTTTATTGCATCAGTATAAAAATATGCAATACACTACAATGCAACAAAGTACATAATATGATACGGTAGGTATTGAAGACAGAGGAGATACTCTGTGGGAAGATTTCCTCAATATGGATAATATGAGATGAGGCAGAAGAAAAATTCAAATGCGATGAGCAAGTTCCTTGGAAGGGGCTCATTTTTCATTCATTGGAAAAACAGTTCATTTTATTTTCTATTTTATAGGAAATAAAGAAAAAGGAAGAGTCAAGTGTCATTATGGAGATGGTAGTCTTCAGTGACTTAGAAAACTGTAGACAGGTAGCTGGGTGGAACCATGCCACATGGGGTCTTCGTATCATTCTGCAGTTGTGCCTTTTTGTAAATCACTATCACTCTCACTGGCTTGTATTCAAGAGGTTGTTTTCCTGTCACTGATGAAACGAAAAACAAACAGTTGTCTTATATAAGCATATTCTCAGACACTACACTAGATTTATCTAAATTCCTGATGACATGTATTTTCCTAAAGATTTCCTCAAAGCAATGAGGTAAACGTCATAAAACCAAGAAATGTCAAAAATATAGAGGAATTGATGAGATGTGTCTCCAGGTTCTGAATCGAAAGTCTATTATAAGGTGGACTGCTACCAGTTAGCTGTGATTAGCTAGGCTCAAATATACTAGCTCTAGTCTCAGGGGCACTTCTCCTAGTCCTATTAATGGCTTTTTTTTGAAATTTATTTTACAGCCATCATCTTACTTAATCTTTACAACAATTCTAAGATTTAGACACTATTTTTATCCAGATTTTAGAGAGAAAGAACTGATGCCAGTTCTTTTCAACCCGTTCCAAAGGGCACTGGAATCCTGTGGTGCCTCAAGAAACCTGAGCAAAAAGAGGAGGGAGGGGAAGAAGGCCCCTTGCTCTGGCTACAACCAGAGCATATCTAATATACATAAGTATATATATTACGTTTAATAATTAGGTATTCTAAATTTCTAATTATATATTATATATATAACTACATATATATGTATGATATGACATATATATATATGGCACCCATTCAAATTTTGTAAGAGAAATTCCCAAACACTGTAGCATACCATGATGAGTCCTAATGCCGTTATGATCTGCACTAGAAACTTCTTGAAGTCAGAGACCTCATCTTATCCTTTCTTTGGTCTCACAACAGTGTGGAACCTCCCTTGACCTGTGAGCCAGCCTTCGGAACAAGGAGCAGATGGAAATCACTGCCCTGGCGATGCTCTGGGCTCCAGAAGAGCGCTGTCTAAGCATCTCCCATGACCCCTGGCAACCTTGCTGTCTGCTTCTCACTAAAGCCAATTAAATGATTCCCGGTACCTGCAGCCTTCTCGCTGTTAGCACGACTCATTGAGTTCTCTCCCAAGAGGGAAGTGATGTCTTCTCCAAATATCCTGAGGCAATTTTCAATAAGAAATTGGACAAGAGAAATCTGTAACACAAAAAGACAAAAATGGGGTGCTGTCTTTCATAGGGCATAGTTATAAATCACATTTTGTCTATAGACCTTGGATCTAAGAAGAAATGTGAAAGACTTCCCAGAAAAATTCAGAGTTGATAAAAATACGTAGAAACCTGGGGCGCCTGGGTGACTCAGTCGGTTAAGTGTCTCCCTTCGGCTCAGGTCATGATCCCAGGGTGCTGGGATCAGCCCTACATCGGGCTCCCTGCTCAGCGGGAAGCCTACCTCTCCCTCTCCCACTCCCCCTGCTTGTGTTGCCTATTTCGCTGTGCCTCTCTCTGTCAAGTAAATAAATAAAAGCTTAAAAAAAACAAAAAAACAAAAACACAAACAGAGCAGAGTTCTCTAAGAAGTAACAGAAAGAGTGATACTTTCCCGTGTACTTTGGGTACACATTTTAAAATACTGCTCATCAGTGGGCTAAAGTTATAATGCGTGGCCTAGTTTAATAGCTAACATTTTGGGATCAGTGGTTACGTCTTGAAGCCTAGGATACATTTCGGGGCCCCTCAGTTGAGCGTCTGACTCTTGATTTCGGCTCAGAGCACGATCTCATGGTGGTGAGATCCAGCCCCACATGGAGCCAACTTTGGGCTCCGTGCTCAGCGGGGAATCGGCTTGGGCTTCTCCCTCTACCTCTCCCTCTCCCTCATCTTCTGCCCCTGCCCCGCTCACGCTCTCTCTTTCCCTCTCTCAAATAAATATATATCAAAAGATAAATAAAACTAGGATAATTTTCAAAGTAGCCTACCTTAGTAAAGTTACTTAGTTTTGTTTTTACATTTTGTTTCCAGTTTTATTGAGCTGTAACTGATGTATAACATCTTATTAAACTTTATAAAGTATGAACAAAAACCTAAGAAAACCATTTCTTAACTGAAGAAGTATCTCAAAGTTGGGAAGCAGAGATTTTTGTGGGGTTGTGAGGGAAAACCCACACAGCTGGAGAGAAAACGTATCTGTCTGTCTACCTTCAGTCCCTTCTCATGCATTGCTTTGTCTCATGCTGGCTCTCTGTGTGAGCTTGGGGAAGACCTGTCATCTTGTTAGGATGTTCTGGAATCTTTTGCTAGTTTCCGTATGACGTAGCAGAGGTGAAATAGTAGCCGAGTACTTCTCTAGATGAGCCACAATTTGCAGAGGAAAGCCAATGTGTTTGGAGCCATGGGAGCTCATATTGCCCAAGCCACCTAGGATGTGCCAGTCATGACCAGAGGAGCTGACTGTTGTCGCCATTGTGTAGCGAGGAGACCATGGCTTTACCCAAGGTTACAAGTCCCTCAGGGATTAGGCTGAGAGTTGAACCCTGACTGGTAAAGCTCCAAAGCCCGGGTTCTTTTCTATCGTATCACACGAATCTTCTGTCTCTCGTTTTTCAGTCTAGTGTTTAGTCTCCTGGAGGGGGAAGAAGTGACTCGACTGCTCCGAGTTTCCCGTTTAACGACACCCCTTCCCAGACCCCAGCAGAGTAGGATAAAGAACTCTGCCACTCCACAGGGGCCTAATGAAAATGTGCACTTCACAAAGTTCCATCCGTCAGAGTTACTACTGCACACGTCTGGTTCAAAGTAGGGATTCTACCCCTGGGGGACAAAAATGAGAGCTCTCATTACCTTTTTTATCAAGTTGTCTTTCAATTCCAAGCTGCCGGAATTAGGTGGGCAAAGAAGGCTTGGAGCTATACACACTGATAAATTATAAGCTGTCATCTGATTGGATGAGGAATGTTGCTCAATGTTGTATAACACTCCAAAAAAGAATCGCAAGAGAACAACATTTGCTCTTGGCAGCTGGGCTAAAAGCCTAAGGTCAGAAAAATACACTTTTAAATTAGGCAAGTGATTCCACTTAGGAGGTTGGAAATACAGAGACAGGGAACAGGATACATCCTTGTGTATCTAGCACACAACCCGCCGTAGCAGAGTTCCAGGCATGAATGTATACAAAATTGTTGCACTGAATTCAGTTCCTGAGCCAGATAAACACTTCTCTGGTTAGTTAAATGTATGACAGACTCTTAAGGTCATAGCCCTGGCAGTCGATGCTCTTGCATCTGTCCTGGACCAGGGGATGTCGTCTACCAGTTTCATGGATCCAGGAGGTGTAAAACGGCCAAGGATTCCACATTAATAACATCAGGAGAAGAACAATAAGAGCCCTAAAGCGTGCCTCTATTCTGAAGCTGACCCCCATGGCTGTGAAGAATTGAAACTCTTTGGCATCGGTCATGATTTTAGTGGGCAAAGCTGCAAAACGTAAGCCAATGTTCTCCTAATAGTATGTTGGCTGTATTTCGGAGATGTGACCAGAGTAGAGTAATTATTGCATCATTACCTCTGGGCTGCAGTTATCTTCTCCTCTTCGTTCCCTTGATCAATAACACCGAGCCATTTGTCATAGAGATCGGTTAACAATACACTTCCTGGGATATTTCTAAGAAAATCCTTATGGAGATAAAAAAATATGTATATATATTATAGAAAATATGTATTGGAAATATTACAGAGAAAATATGTAGTTAAAAAATTCAGTTCAGCCCCCACTTCCTTCACAGATAGCCAAACTGTGACCCACACGGAGCTCGCCTCTGACTCTCCGTTGACTGGCACACGCAGGAGCAGGTGCTTGGATTTTCTCCCGCTAAAACTTAGAGGCAGAAAAGCAGAGCTTAGGCTGTGGTGGAAATGAACATAAAGCTCCCTTCTATCATCTGGAACTTATTTTTTGTGTGTGCTTTTTTTGCAAAGTACCACAAACTGACAGGGTCTGGCCATAGACCATGCTAAATCCTATTAGCTTCTTGGACAGAAACACACATATCCATGTTGCTTGTTTTAAACACAGTGCTAGCTCTTAATTCTAGCAAGAAAAGTTCTGAAACAATCAAAACACAAACAGGTGGGCTCTTGCACACATATTAGGAAAGAACTAGGTCTTCTCACTCGGGGTATGTGTGCTCCCTGGAAGAAAGCTTCTCTCATAATTGCTTCATTCTTCCTTTTCTTAGCTGTCTAAAAGGCGAGAGTCTACTGGCAGACTCACTATGGTCCTGAGGATAGATTCATTTCTAGTCTAGGCCAATTCTCCAGTTAGTTTGACATGATATTATCAAGGCCAAGATAGCAGAGACTGATTCTCCACCAAGATCAGTCAACTTCAGGAAGAGAAAACTTTAGAAATGTCTAAACACTATACCCACAAGTGCTCACCCTCTTCCTAGTCGGTGCTTATCACACGGAATCAGGAAAGAACCTACTCACTCTTGCTAGAAAATCGATTCCACGTGTGCACCTTACAGAGGGCAACACCCATCTTGCTACCTAGTGTATCATCATTCTTCTCCTGTCTCCTGATGCCTATATGTATATTACTACTGGATATCACTATGGCCCCAGTGTAAGAGTGGTTACCTAAGTCATTTCTGGACTTTGCTATTTATCACATCTTCGAACATTCATGGGGGACAAGGGAAGACCAAATGTGACTGAGATTCTAAGACTGTACTCATTACTACATTAACATAGGGTTGTTCAGAGTTGGTAATAAGTGCCAAGGTGGATGGATTAAATTCTTTCCCTGTTCTATTTCTTGTGGAAACTTTGCCTTCATTAGGAGGGTGGTGAGGATGTTTGCTTTGGTAAACCACTGTTTATGTATGTGTCAGTGCGTATTTTGAAATTTATTATCATGACTCGTAGTCATTTCAGTATTAGTATTTTGCATGGAGTCTTCAGGAGTGAAGGTGGGGAGGGCGGTGTGTGGTGAAAACAGAAAGTATTACTAACATATGGGGCTTTTAACTCCTAAAGTAGCTTCCTTAAATTTTGAATTTGTCAAGCGTTTTTCAGTTTGTCAGGTTCTTAATCTATTATGCCCATTATGGTCCTTGAGCAGTCATGATGAAGGACACCAATCATAGCTTCAGTTACTCATGTGTGCATAATGCTAGAACCTTCCCTACCTTTAAGACGGATGCGACCACATGAACAGATTCGTTGTACGGGTTCACTTTGACCCCAGAATTGAGTTTGTCCTTGAGGATTCTGCAGGATTTTATATTGGCTGATTTGCTGAAGATGCCTTCTGTGAGTGGCCCTCTTCGATTAAGAAAGGAAAGCATACCCTGTAGGAAGAAAAGAAAAGTATATGGCATCTCATATCCACAAACGCAGAGCACAAGCTTGCCTCCGTTTTGAAAGAGGAGGGGAATGTAATGGCACACTGTTTTAGAGCAGGAAGGACGAAAGTCAATTTAGATTGGTTTTTTTTTCAGTGTCTCTCTCTATACTTTCTACCCAAATATCCATTTTACAGTCATACACTGAAACATTTTAAACACTTCTTTTAATCAGATTTTCCTTTCCATTGAGTTTACACTTTTAAGTCAAACTTCTCTGCTTCAAGGCCTTTGCGGAATCACCGTCTGTTTCCTACTTTACCATTCTTTTCTCATTATTCCCTTACATAGATGCTCTTCCCCAAGTAGGGAAGTCGATTTAGGAAATACTCATTTCCCATTTGTTTATTTCTCTTTAAGTGCCTGTATACTCCATTCCTACTTGTTCTATTTCCTTCCCTCTTTTAAAGTCAGGCTCAAAAACTCTCTTGTCCTTCTCTGATTACCCTCCCTTCTCATGAGTCTTTCATTGTCTTTTGCTCTATGTTCATGTCCTCTCCCTGCTGTGTAGAAAGTTAATGAGGGCTGCACTCAGGGAATCCAACGGATCTGAAGTCTATTATGCTACGTATCTATTGTGTGAGCTGGGGCACATACATACTGTACTGAGGCTTTTCTGATTCGTTTGGGAAGTGCGGAGGATGATAATCCTAGCTAGCCCCTAAATTTGCTGTGATGCAAGGAACTGGGGGAGTAGCTAGCAGGTAACATGCTAGCTAATATGATACATTTCTTCATGTCTAGCAGAACGTTCCCTCCATCCCGTACCGTGCTTGCAGAGACACCGAATACTCAGTGAATGTCAACACTGACAATTCACTATAGCAGTTTGAGATAACACAGGCCAAACTCTGGGGCTTTCATGTGACATACTCTGTTAGGATTAACAGATTCCTATTTGCCAGAGGATGAGTCTATGCTCGTGTCAGATGTTTGCAGTTGTTAGACTGAGTAGACTCCGCTGAAGGAGACTTGAGACTAATGTGAGTTCAGGAAGGCAATGAAGGGAGAGTGTGAAGCTGAGCTGGACTCTCAGAGACTCACATACACAGCGTCCAGTTTGACTGATCTGAACAGGCCTCCGTGGGTCTTTGTGGAAACAAGACACAAGTGGAATGGACAACAATGTCTTTTCCTGTTGTATTTGCCTCATGACTCTGCTGGACCTAAATCAGATTCTGTTCTTTGCAATAACAGTAACAGAGCTTCTCAGCCAAAGCAAGGGGCTGTCTAATGACTTCTCCATTTGGGGATAGATTTGGTTGAGGACGCTTGGCCTCTCAGAGTTTCCCCTCCTCAGGAGGGCTATAGAAGACCAAAATGAGATGACCTACCAGAATTGGGAAGGCCAGGTTGTCTTTATCACACACATCCGTGAGGGAAACTCCAAAGAGCTGTCCTGGCTTTGCGGAAGGTGGGGCTGTGCCCTGGTTGTCCTGGCAAGTGCTGCAAGCCCGACCAAAGGCCCTGTCTCCGAAAGAACGGCTTTTCACTGTCTTCTGGCCGGAGTCTAAGGAAGAAGTGAGAGTACTAGTAGTAGTAGTTGTTGTTTAATACGCTGAACCTTCTTTTTCCTTCTTTTTTTTTTTTAAAGATTTTATTTATTTTTTGACAGAGAGAGAGAGACAGCGAGAGAGGGAACACAAGCAGGGGGAGGGGGAGAGGGAGAAGCAGGCTTCCCTCGGAGCAGGGAGCCCGATGCGGGGCTCGATCCCAGGACCCCGGGATCATGACCTGAGCTGAAGGCAGACGCTTAACGACTGAGCCACCCAGGTGCCCCAGACTCATCTTAATTCCTGATGACTTGTATTTTCCTAAAGGTTTCCTCAAAGCAATGTGGTAAGCATCATAAAACCAAGAAATGTCAAAAACATGTAGGGATTGATGATACGTGTCTCCAGGTTCTGAATCGAAAGTCTACCTTCTAAGGTGGACTGCTGCCAGTTAGCTGTGATTAGCTAGGCTCAAATCATACTAGCTCTAGTCTCAGGGGCACTTCTCCTAGTCCTATTAATGGCTTTTTTTGGATTACATCCATCATCTTATTTAATCTACACAACAATTCTAAGATTTAGACCTTATTTTTATCCACATTTTAGAGATGAATAAACTGATGCTGAGCTAGAATAACTGGCCAAAGATAATATAGCTGGTAAATGGGGGCACAGGACTTTACACTCTGGAGAGGTTGTTTGACATCAAGTCAAGTCCTTTTCTCTCAATGATGCCAGTTCTTTTCAACCTGTTCCAAAGGGCACTGGAATCCTGTGGTGCCTCAAGAGCCCCTGAGCGAAAAGAGGAGGGAGGAGAAGAAAAGCCCCTTGCTCTGGCTTCAACCAGAGCACATCTAATATACATAAATATATACATTATGTTTATATATTTATATAGTATAAGTATCTAATGATATATCATATATATAACTACATACATATGTATGATGTTATATATATATATATATAGCACCCGTTTAGAATTTTGTTAGAAAATATTCCCAGACACTGTAGCATACCATGATGAGTCCTAATGCCGTTATGATCTGCACTAGAAACTTCTTGAAGTCAGAGACCTCATCTTATCCTTTCTTTGGTCTCACAACAGTGTGGAACCTCCCTTGACCTGTGAGCCAGCCTTCGGAACAAGGAGCAGATGGAAATCATTGCCCTGGCGATGCTCTGGGCTCCAGAAGAGCGCTGTCTAAGCATCTCCCATGACCCCTGGCAACCTTGCTGTCTGCTTCTCACTAAAGCCAATTAAATGATTCCCGGTACCTGCAGCCTTCTCGCTGTTAGCACGACTCATTGAGTTCTCTCCCAAGAGGGAAGTGATGTCTTCTCCAAATATTCTGAGGCAATTTTCAATGAGAAATGCGACAAGAGAAATCTGTAACACAAAAAGACAAAAATGGGGTGCTGTCTTTCATAGGGCATAGTGATAAATCACATTTTGTATATAGACCTTGGATCTAAGAAAAAATGTGAAAGACTTCCCAGAAAAATTCAGAGTTGAGAAAAATACAGAGAGACCAGGAGCGCCTGGGTGGCTCAGTCAGTTAAGCGTCTGCCTTCGGCTCAGGTCATGATCCCAGGGTGCTGGGATCAGCCCTACATCGGGCTCCCTGCTCAGCGGGAAGCCTGCTTCTCCCTCTCCCACTTCCCCGGCTTGTGTTCCCTCTCTCGCTGTGTCTCTCTCTGTCAAGTAAATAAATAAAAGCTTAAAAAAAAAACAAAAAACAAAAAACATAGAGACCAGAGTTCTCTAAGAAATAACTTCGAAAGAGTGATACTTTCCTGTGTACTTTGGGTACACATTTTAAAATACTGCTCATCAGTGGGCTAAAGTTATAAAGCGTGGCCTAGTTTAATAGCTAACATTTTGGGATCAGTGGTGACGTCTTGAAGCCTAGGATACATTTCGGGGCCCCTCAGTTGAGCGTCTGACTCTTGATTTCGGCTCAGATCACGATCTCATGGTGGTGAGATCCAGCCCCACTTGGAGCCAACTTTGGGCTCCGTGCTCAGCGGGGAATCGGCTTGGGCTTCTCCCTCTCCCTCTCCCTCTCCCTCTTCTTCTGCCCCTGCCCCGCTCACGCTCTCTCTTTCCCTCTCTCAAATAAATACATATCAAAAGATAAATAAAACTAGGATCATTTTCAAAGTAGCCTACCTTAGTAAAGTTTACTTAGTTTTTGTTTTTACATTTTGTTTCCAGTTTTATTGAGCTGTAACTGATGTATAACATCTTATTAAACTTTATAAAGTATGAACAAAAACTTAAGAAAACCATTTCTTAACTGAAGAAGTATCTCAAAGTTGGGAAGCAGAGATTTTTGTGGGGTTGTGAGGGAAAACCCACACAACTGGAGAGAAAACGTATCTGTCTGTCTAACTTCAGTCCCTTCTCATGCATTGCTTTGCCTCATGCTGGCTCTCTGTGTGCGCTTGGGGAAGACCTGTCATCTTGTTAGGATGTTCTGGAATCTTTTGCTAGTTTCCGTATGACGTAGCAGAGGTGAAATAGTAGCCGAGTACTTTTCTAGATGAGCCACAATTTGCAGAGGAAAGCCAATGTGTTTGGAGCCATGGGAGCTCATATTGCCCAAGCCACCTAGGATGCGCCAGTCATGAGCAGAGGAGCTGACTGTTGTCGCCATTGTGTAGCGAGGAAACCATGGCTTTACCCAAGGTTACAAGTCCCTCAGGGATTAGACTGAGAGTTGAACCCTGACTGGTAAAGCTCCAAAGCCCAGGTTCTTTTCTATCGTATCACACGACTCTTCTGTCTCTCGTTTAGTCAGTCTAGTGTTTAGTCTCCTGGAGGGGGAAGAAGTGACTCGACTGCTCCGAGTTTCCCGTTTAACGACACCCCTTCCCAGACCCCAGCAGAGTAGGAAAAAGAACTCTGCCACTCCACAGGGGCCTAATGAAAATGTGCACTCCACAAAGTTCCATCTGTCAGAGTTACTACTGCACATGTCCGGTTCAAAGTAGGGATTCTACCCCTGGGGGACAAAAATGAGAGCTCTCATTACCTTTTTTATCAAGTTGTCTTCCAATTCCAAGCTGCCCGATTTAGGTGGGCAAAGAAGGCTTGGAGCTATACATGCTGATAAATTATAAGCTGTCATCTGATTGGATGAGGAATGTTGCTCAATGTTGTATAACACTCCAAAAAGGTATCGCAAGAGAACAACATTTGCTCTTGGCAGCTGGGCTAAAAGCCTAAGGTCAGAAAAATACACTTTTAAATTAGGCAAGTGATTCCACTTAGGAGGTTGGAAATACTGAGATAGGGAACAGGATAGATCCTTGTGTATCTAGCACACAACCCGCTGTAGCAGAGTTCCAGGCATGAATGTATACAAAATTGTTGCACTGAATTCAGTTCCTGAGCCAGATAAACACTTCTCTGGTTAGTTAAATGTTTGACAGACTCTTAAGGTCATAGCCCTGGCAGTCGATGCTCTTGCATCTGTCCTGGACCAGGGGATGTCGTCTACCAGTTTCATGGATCCAGAAGGTGTAAAACGGCCAAGGATTCCACATTAATAACATCAGGAGAAGAACAATAAGAGCCCTAAAGCGTGCCTCTATTCTGAAGCTGACCCCCATGGGTGTGAAGAATTGAAACTCTCTGGAATCGGTCATGATTTTAGTGGGCAAAGCTGCAAAACGTAAGCCAATGTTCTCCTAATAGGATGTTGGCTGTATTTCTGAGATGTGACCAGAGTAGAGTAATTATTGCATCATTACCTCTGGGCTGCAGTTATCTTCTCCTCTTCGTTCCCTTGATCAATAACACTGAGCCATTTGTCATAGAGATCGGTTAACAATACACTTCCTGGGATATTTCTAAGAAAATCCTTATGGAGATAAAAAAATATGTATATATATTATAGAAAATATGTATTGGAAATATTACAGAGAAAATATGTAGTTAAAAAATTCAGTTCAGCCCCCACTTCCTTCACAGATAGCCAAACTGTGACCCACACGGAGCTCGCCTCTGACTCTCCGTTGACTGGCACACGCAGGAGCAGGTGCTTGGATTTTCTCCCGCTAAAACTTAGAGGCAGAAAAGCAGAGCTTAGGCTGTGGTGGAAATGAACATAAAGCTCCCTTCTATCATCTGGAACTTATTTTTTGTGTGTGCTTTTTTTGCAAAGTACCACAAACTGACAGGGTCTGGCTATAGACCATGCTAAATCCTATTAGCTTCTTGGACAGAAACACACATATCCATGTTGCTTGTTTTAAACACAGTGCTAGCTCTTAATTCTAGCAAGAAAAGTTCTGAAACAATCAAAACACAAACAGGTGGGCTCTTGCACACATATTAGGAAAGAACTAGGTCTTCTCACTCGGGGTATGTGTGCTCCCTGGAAGAAAGCTTCTCTCATAATTGCTTCATTCTTCCTTTTCTTAGCTTCCTTTTCTTAGCGAGAGTCTACTGGCAGACTCACTGTGGTCCTGAGGATAGATTCATTTCTAGTCTAGGCCAATTCTCCAGTTAGTTTGACATGATATTATCAAGGCCAAGATAGCAGAGACTGATTCTCCACCAAGATCAGTCAACTTCAGGAAGAGAAAACTTTAGAAATGTCTAAACACTATACCCACAAGTGCTCACCCTCTTCCTAGTCGGTGCTTATCACACGGAATCAGGAAAGAACCTACTCACTCTTGCTAGAAAATCGATTCCATGTGTGCACCTTACAGAGGGCAACACCCATCTTGCTACCTAGTGTATCATCATTCTTCTCCTGTCTCCTGATGCCTATATGTATATTACTACTGGATATCACTATGGCCCCAGTGTAAGAGTGGTTACCTAAGTCATTTCTGGACTTTGCTATTTATCACATCTTCGAACATTCATGGGGGACAAGGGAAGACCAAATGTGACTGAGATTCTAAGACTGTACTCATTACTACATTAACATAGGGTTGTTCAGAGTTGGTAATAAGTGCCAAGGTGGATGGATTAAATTCTTTCCCTGTTCTATTTCTTGTGGAAACTTTGCCTTCATTAGGAGGGTGGTGAGGATGTTTGCTTTGGTAAACCACTGTTTATGTATGTGTCAGTGCGTATTTTGAAATTTATTATCATGACTCGTAGTCATTTCAGTATTAGTATTTTGCATGGAGTCTTCAGGAGTGAAGGTGGGGAGGGCGGTGTGTGGTGAAAACAGAAAGTATTACTAACATATGGGGCTTTTAACTCCTAAAGTAGCTTCCTTAAATTTTGAATTTGTCAAGCGTTTTTCAGTTTGTCAGGTTCTTAATCTATTATGCCCATTATGGTCCTTGAGCAGTCATGATGAAGGACACCAATCATAGCTTCAGTTACTCATGTGTGCATAATGCTAGAACCTTCCCTACCTTTAAGACGGATGCGACCACATGAACAGATTCGTTGTACGGGTTCACTTTGACCCCAGAATTGAGTTTGTCCTTGAGGATTCTGCAGGATTTTATATTGGCTGATTTGCTGAAGATGCCTTCTGTGAGTGGCCCTCTTCGATTAAGAAAGGAAAGCATACCCTGTAGGAAGAAAAGAAAAGTATATGGCATCTCATATCCACAAACGCAGAGCACAAGCTTGCCTCCGTTTTGAAAGAGGAGGGGAATGTCATGGCACACTGTTTTAGAGCAGGAAGGACGAAAGTCAATTTAGATTGGTTTTTTTTTCAGTGTCTCTCTCTATACTTTCTACCCAAATATCCATTTTACAGTCATACACTGAAACATTTTAAACACTTCTTTTAATCAGATTTTCCTTTCCATTGAGTTTACACTTTTAAGTCAAACTTCTCTGCTTCAAGGCCTTTGCGGAATCACCGTCTGTTTCCTACTTTACCATTCTTTTCTCATTATTCCCTTACATAGATGCTCTTCCCCAAGTAGGGAAGTCGATTTAGGAAATACTCATTTCCCATTTGTTTATTTCTCTTTAAGTGCCTGTATACTCCATTCCTACTTGTTCTATTTCCTTCCCTCTTTTAAAGTCAGGCTCAAAAACTCTCTTGTCCTTCTCTGATTACCCTCCCTTCTCATGAGTCTTTCATTGTCTTTTGCTCTATGTTCATGTCCTCTCCCTGCTGTGTAGAAAGTTAATGAGGGCTGCACTCAGGGAATCCAACGGATCTGAAGTCTATTATGCTACGTATCTATTGTGTGAGCTGGGGCACATACATACTGTACTGAGGCTTTTCTGATTCGTTTGGGAAGTGCGGAGGATGATAATCCTAGCTAGCCCCTAAATTTGCTGTGATGCAAGGAACTGGGGGAGTAGCTAGCAGGTAACATGCTAGCTAATATGATACATTTCTTCATGTCTAGCAGAACGTTCCCTCCATCCCGTACCGTGCTTGCAGAGACACCGAATACTCAGTGAATGTCAACACTGACAATTCACTATAGCAGTTTGAGATAACACAGCCCAAACTCTGGGGCTTTCATGTGACATACTCTGTTAGGATTAACAGATTCCTATTTGCCAGAGGATGAGTCTATGCTCGTGTCAGATGTTTGCAGTTGTTAGACTGAGTAGACTCCGCTGAAGGAGACTTGAGACTAATGTGAGTTCAGGAAGGCAATGAAGGGAGAGTGTGAAGCTGAGCTGGACTCTCAGAGACTCACATACACAGCGTCCAGTTTGACTGATCTGAACAGGCCTCCGTGGGTCTTTGTGGAAACAAGACACAAGTGGAATGGACAACAATGTCTTTTCCTGTTGTATTTGCCTCATGACTCTGCTGGACCTAAATCAGATTCTGTTCTTTGCAATAACAGTAACAGAGCTTCTCAGCCAAAGCCAGGGGCTGTCTAATGACTTCTCCATTTGGGGATAGATTTGGTTGAGGACGCTTGGCCTCTCAGAGTTTCCCCTCCTCAGGAGGGCTATAGAAGACCAAAATGAGATGACCTACCAGAATTGGGAAGGCCAGGTTGTCTTTATCACACACATCCGTGAGGGAAACTCCAAAGAGCTGTCCTGGCTTTGCGGAAGGTGGGGCTGTGCCCTGGTTGTCCTGGCAAGTGCTGCAAGCCCGACCAAAGGCCCTGTCTCCGAAAGAACGGCTTTTCACTGTCTTCTGGCCGGAGTCTAAGGAAGAAGTGAGAGTACTAGTAGTAGTAGTTGTTGTTTAATACGCTGAACCTTCTTTTTCCTTCTTTTTTTTTTTTAAAGATTTTATTTATTTTTTGACAGAGAGAGAGAGACAGCGAGAGAGGGAACACAAGCAGGGGGAGGGGGAGAGGGAGAAGCAGGCTTCCCTCGGAGCAGGGAGCCCGATGCGGGGCTCGATCCCAGGACCCCGGGATCATGACCTGAGCTGAAGGCAGACGCTTAACGACTGAGCCACCCACGTGCCCCAGACTCATCTTAATTCCTGATGACTTGTATTTTCCTAAAGGTTTCCTCAAAGCAATGTGGTAAGCATCATAAAACCAAGAAATGTCAAAAACATGTAGGGATTGATGATACGTGTCTCCAGGTTCTGAATCGAAAGTCTACCTTCTAAGGTGGACTGCTGCCAGTTAGCTGTGATTAGCTAGGCTCAAATCATACTAGCTCTAGTCTCAGGGGCACTTCTCCTAGTCCTATTAATGGCTTTTTTTGGATTACATCCATCATCTTATTTAATCTACACAACAATTCTAAGATTTAGACCTTATTTTTATCCACATTTTAGAGATGAATAAACTGATGCTGAGCTAGAATAACTGGCCAAAGATAATATAGCTGGTAAATGGGGGCACAGGACTTTACACTCTGGAGAGGTTGTTTGACATCAAGTCAAGTCCTTTTCTCTCAATGATGCCAGTTCTTTTCAACCTGTTCCAAAGGGCACTGGAATCCTGTGGTGCCTCAAGAGCCCCTGAGCGAAAAGAGGAGGGAGGAGAAGAAAAGCCCCTTGCTCTGGCTTCAACCAGAGCACATCTAATATACATAAATATATACATTATGTTTATATATTTATATAGTATAAGTATCTAATGATATATCATATATATAACTACATACATATGTATGATGTTATATATATATATATATAGCACCCGTTTAGAATTTTGTTAGAAAATATTCCCAGACACTGTAGCATACCATGATGAGTCCTAATGCCGTTATGATCTGCACTAGAAACTTCTTGAAGTCAGAGACCTCATCTTATCCTTTCTTTGGTCTCACAACAGTGTGGAACCTCCCTTGACCTGTGAGCCAGCCTTCGGAACAAGGAGCAGATGGAAATCATTGCCCTGGCGATGCTCTGGGCTCCAGAAGAGCGCTGTCTAAGCATCTCCCATGACCCCTGGCAACCTTGCTGTCTGCTTCTCACTAAAGCCAATTAAATGATTCCCGGTACCTGCAGCCTTCTCGCTGTTAGCACGACTCATTGAGTTCTCTCCCAAGAGGGAAGTGATGTCTTCTCCAAATATTCTGAGGCAATTTTCAATGAGAAATGCGACAAGAGAAATCTGTAACACAAAAAGACAAAAATGGGGTGCTGTCTTTCATAGGGCATAGTGATAAATCACATTTTGTATATAGACCTTGGATCTAAGAAAAAATGTGAAAGACTTCCCAGAAAAATTCAGAGTTGAGAAAAATACAGAGAGACCAGGAGCGCCTGGGTGGCTCAGTCAGTTAAGCGTCTGCCTTCGGCTCAGGTCATGATCCCAGGGTGCTGGGATCAGCCCTACATCGGGCTCCCTGCTCAGCGGGAAGCCTGCTTCTCCCTCTCCCACTTCCCCGGCTTGTGTTCCCTCTCTCGCTGTGTCTCTCTCT
This sequence comes from Halichoerus grypus, assembly GCF_964656455.1. Classification (NCBI taxonomy): domain Eukaryota; kingdom Metazoa; phylum Chordata; class Mammalia; order Carnivora; family Phocidae; genus Halichoerus; species Halichoerus grypus. The sequence goes on along the minus strand of NC_135714.1, from coordinate 100,026,203 downwards.
GTCAAGTAAATAAATAAAAGCTTAAAAAAAAACAAAAAACAAAAAACATAGAGACCAGAGTTCTCTAAGAAATAACTTCGAAAGAGTGATACTTTCCTGTGTACTTTGGGTACACATTTTAAAATACTGCTCATCAGTGGGCTAAAGTTATAATGCGTGGCCTAGTTTAATAGCTAACATTTTGGGATCAGTGGTGACGTCTTGAAGCCTAGGATACATTTCGGGGCCCCTCAGTTGAGCGTCTGACTCTTGATTTCGGCTCAGATCACGATCTCATGGTGGTGAGATCCAGCCCCACTTGGAGCCAACTTTGGGCTCCGTGCTCAGCGGGGAATCGGCTTGGGCTTCTCCCTCTCCCTCTCCCTCTCCCTCTTCTTCTGCCCCTGCCCCGCTCACGCTCTCTCTTTCCCTCTCTCAAATAAATACATATCAAAAGATAAATAAAACTAGGATCATTTTCAAAGTAGCCTACCTTAGTAAAGTTTACTTAGTTTTTGTTTTTACATTTTGTTTCCAGTTTTATTGAGCTGTAACTGATGTATAACATCTTATTAAACTTTATAAAGTATGAACAAAAACTTAAGAAAACCATTTCTTAACTGAAGAAGTATCTCAAAGTTGGGAAGCAGAGATTTTTGTGGGGTTGTGAGGGAAAACCCACACAACTGGAGAGAAAACGTATCTGTCTGTCTAACTTCAGTCCCTTCTCATGCATTGCTTTGCCTCATGCTGGCTCTCTGTGTGCGCTTGGGGAAGACCTGTCATCTTGTTAGGATGTTCTGGAATCTTTTGCTAGTTTCCGTATGACGTAGCAGAGGTGAAATAGTAGCCGAGTACTTTTCTAGATGAGCCACAATTTGCAGAGGAAAGCCAATGTGTTTGGAGCCATGGGAGCTCATATTGCCCAAGCCACCTAGGATGCGCCAGTCATGAGCAGAGGAGCTGACTGTTGTCGCCATTGTGTAGCGAGGAAACCATGGCTTTACCCAAGGTTACAAGTCCCTCAGGGATTAGACTGAGAGTTGAACCCTGACTGGTAAAGCTCCAAAGCCCAGGTTCTTTTCTATCGTATCACACGACTCTTCTGTCTCTCGTTTAGTCAGTCTAGTGTTTAGTCTCCTGGAGGGGGAAGAAGTGACTCGACTGCTCCGAGTTTCCCGTTTAACGACACCCCTTCCCAGACCCCAGCAGAGTAGGAAAAAGAACTCTGCCACTCCACAGGGGCCTAATGAAAATGTGCACTCCACAAAGTTCCATCTGTCAGAGTTACTACTGCACATGTCCGGTTCAAAGTAGGGATTCTACCCCTGGGGGACAAAAATGAGAGCTCTCATTACCTTTTTTATCAAGTTGTCTTCCAATTCCAAGCTGCCCGATTTAGGTGGGCAAAGAAGGCTTGGAGCTATACATGCTGATAAATTATAAGCTGTCATCTGATTGGATGAGGAATGTTGCTCAATGTTGTATAACACTCCAAAAAGGTATCGCAAGAGAACAACATTTGCTCTTGGCAGCTGGGCTAAAAGCCTAAGGTCAGAAAAATACACTTTTAAATTAGGCAAGTGATTCCACTTAGGAGGTTGGAAATACTGAGACAGGGAACAGGATAGATCCTTGTGTATCTAGCACACAACCCGCTGTAGCAGAGTTCCAGGCATGAATGTATACAAAATTGTTGCACTGAATTCAGTTCCTGAGCCAGATAAACACTTCTCTGGTTAGTTAAATGTTTGACAGACTCTTAAGGTCATAGCCCTGGCAGTCGATGCTCTTGCATCTGTCCTGGACCAGGGGATGTCGTCTACCAGTTTCATGGATCCAGAAGGTGTAAAACGGCCAAGGATTCCACATTAATAACATCAGGAGAAGAACAATAAGAGCCCTAAAGCGTGCCTCTATTCTGAAGCTGACCCCCATGGGTGTGAAGAATTGAAACTCTCTGGAATCGGTCATGATTTTAGTGGGCAAAGCTGCAAAACGTAAGCCAATGTTCTCCTAATAGGATGTTGGCTGTATTTCTGAGATGTGACCAGAGTAGAGTAATTATTGCATCATTACCTCTGGGCTGCAGTTATCTTCTCCTCTTCGTTCCCTTGATCAATAACACTGAGCCATTTGTCATAGAGATCGGTTAACAATACACTTCCTGGGATATTTCTAAGAAAATCCTTATGGAGATAAAAAAATATGTATATATATTATAGAAAATATGTATTGGAAATATTACAGAGAAAATATGTAGTTAAAAAATTCAGTTCAGCCCCCACTTCCTTCACAGATAGCCAAACTGTGACCCACACGGAGCTCGCCTCTGACTCTCCGTTGACTGGCACACGCAGGAGCAGGTGCTTGGATTTTCTCCCGCTAAAACTTAGAGGCAGAAAAGCAGAGCTTAGGCTGTGGTGGAAATGAACATAAAGCTCCCTTCTATCATCTGGAACTTATTTTTTGTGTGTGCTTTTTTTGCAAAGTACCACAAACTGACAGGGTCTGGCTATAGACCATGCTAAATCCTATTAGCTTCTTGGACAGAAACACACATATCCATGTTGCTTGTTTTAAACACAGTGCTAGCTCTTAATTCTAGCAAGAAAAGTTCTGAAACAATCAAAACACAAACAGGTGGGCTCTTGCACACATATTAGGAAAGAACTAGGTCTTCTCACTCGGGGTATGTGTGCTCCCTGGAAGAAAGCTTCTCTCATAATTGCTTCATTCTTCCTTTTCTTAGCTTCCTTTTCTTAGCGAGAGTCTACTGGCAGACTCACTGTGGTCCTGAGGATAGATTCATTTCTAGTCTAGGCCAATTCTCCAGTTAGTTTGACATGATATTATCAAGGCCAAGATAGCAGAGACTGATTCTCCACCAAGATCAGTCAACTTCAGGAAGAGAAAACTTTAGAAATGTCTAAACACTATACCCACAAGTGCTCACCCTCTTCCTAGTCGGTGCTTATCACACGGAATCAGGAAAGAACCTACTCACTCTTGCTAGAAAATCGATTCCATGTGTGCACCTTACAGAGGGCAACACCCATCTTGCTACCTAGTGTATCATCATTCTTCTCCTGTCTCCTGATGCCTATATGTATATTACTACTGGATATCACTATGGCCCCAGTGTAAGAGTGGTTACCTAAGTCATTTCTGGACTTTGCTATTTATCACATCTTCGAACATTCATGGGGGACAAGGGAAGACCAAATGTGACTGAGATTCTAAGACTGTACTCATTACTACATTAACATAGGGTTGTTCAGAGTTGGTAATAAGTGCCAAGGTGGATGGATTAAATTCTTTCCCTGTTCTATTTCTTGTGGAAACTTTGCCTTCATTAGGAGGGTGGTGAGGATGTTTGCTTTGGTAAACCACTGTTTATGTATGTGTCAGTGCGTATTTTGAAATTTATTATCATGACTCGTAGTCATTTCAGTATTAGTATTTTGCATGGAGTCTTCAGGAGTGAAGGTGGGGAGGGCGGTGTGTGGTGAAAACAGAAAGTATTACTAACATATGGGGCTTTTAACTCCTAAAGTAGCTTCCTTAAATTTTGAATTTGTCAAGCGTTTTTCAGTTTGTCAGGTTCTTAATCTATTATGCCCATTATGGTCCTTGAGCAGTCATGATGAAGGACACCAATCATAGCTTCAGTTACTCATGTGTGCATAATGCTAGAACCTTCCCTACCTTTAAGACGGATGCGACCACATGAACAGATTCGTTGTACGGGTTCACTTTGACCCCAGAATTGAGTTTGTCCTTGAGGATTCTGCAGGATTTTATATTGGCTGATTTGCTGAAGATGCCTTCTGTGAGTGGCCCTCTTCGATTAAGAAAGGAAAGCATACCCTGTAGGAAGAAAAGAAAAGTATATGGCATCTCATATCCACAAACGCAGAGCACAAGCTTGCCTCCGTTTTGAAAGAGGAGGGGAATGTCATGGCACACTGTTTTAGAGCAGGAAGGACGAAAGTCAATTTAGATTGGTTTTTTTTTCAGTGTCTCTCTCTATACTTTCTACCCAAATATCCATTTTACAGTCATACACTGAAACATTTTAAACACTTCTTTTAATCAGATTTTCCTTTCCATTGAGTTTACACTTTTAAGTCAAACTTCTCTGCTTCAAGGCCTTTGCGGAATCACCGTCTGTTTCCTACTTTACCATTCTTTTCTCATTATTCCCTTACATAGATGCTCTTCCCCAAGTAGGGAAGTCGATTTAGGAAATACTCATTTCCCATTTGTTTATTTCTCTTTAAGTGCCTGTATACTCCATTCCTACTTGTTCTATTTCCTTCCCTCTTTTAAAGTCAGGCTCAAAAACTCTCTTGTCCTTCTCTGATTACCCTCCCTTCTCATGAGTCTTTCATTGTCTTTTGCTCTATGTTCATGTCCTCTCCCTGCTGTGTAGAAAGTTAATGAGGGCTGCACTCAGGGAATCCAACGGATCTGAAGTCTATTATGCTACGTATCTATTGTGTGAGCTGGGGCACATACATACTGTACTGAGGCTTTTCTGATTCGTTTGGGAAGTGCGGAGGATGATAATCCTAGCTAGCCCCTAAATTTGCTGTGATGCAAGGAACTGGGGGAGTAGCTAGCAGGTAACATGCTAGCTAATATGATACATTTCTTCATGTCTAGCAGAACGTGCCCTCCATCCCGTACCGTGCTTGCAGAGACACCGAATACTCAGTGAATGTCAACACTGACAATTCACTATAGCAGTTTGAGATAACACAGCCCAAACTCTGGGGCTTTCATGTGACATACTCTGTTAGGATTAACAGATTCCTATTTGCCAGAGGATGAGTCTATGCTCGTGTCAGATGTTTGCAGTTGTTAGACTGAGTAGACTCCGCTGAAGGAGACTTGAGACTAATGTGAGTTCAGGAAGGCAATGAAGGGAGAGTGTGAAGCTGAGCTGGACTCTCAGAGACTCACATACACAGCGTCCAGTTTGACTGATCTGAACAGGCCTCCGTGGGTCTTTGTGGAAACAAGACACAAGTGGAATGGACAAGAATGTCTTTTCCTGTTGTATTTGCCTCATGACTCTGCTGGACCTAAATCAGATTCTGTTCTTTGCAATAACAGTAACAGAGCTTCTCAGCCAAAGCCAGGGGCTGTCTAATGACTTCTCCATTTGGGGATAGATTTGGTTGAGGACGCTTGGCCTCTCAGAGTTTCCCCTCCTCAGGAGGGCTATAGAAGACCAAAATGAGATGACCTACCAGAATTGGGAAGGCCAGGTTGTCTTTATCACACACATCCGTGAGGGAAACTCCAAAGAGCTGTCCTGGCTTTGCGGAAGGTGGGGCTGTGCCCTGGTTGTCCTGGCAAGTGCTGCAAGCCCGACCAAAGGCCCTGTCTCCGAAAGAACGGCTTTTCACTGTCTTCTGGCCGGAGTCTAAGGAAGAAGTGAGAGTACTAGTAGTAGTAGTTGTTGTTTAATACGCTGAACCTTCTTTTTCCTTCTTTTTTTTTTTTAAAGATTTTATTTATTTTTTGACAGAGAGAGAGAGACAGCGAGAGAGGGAACACAAGCAGGGGGAGGGGGAGAGGGAGAAGCAGGCTTCCCTCGGAGCAGGGAGCCCGATGCGGGGCTCGATCCCAGGACCCCGGGATCATGACCTGAGCTGAAGGCAGACGCTTAACGACTGAGCCACCCACGTGCCCCAGACTCATCTTAATTCCTGATGACTTGTATTTTCCTAAAGGTTTCCTCAAAGCAATGTGGTAAGCATCATAAAACCAAGAAATGTCAAAAACATGTAGGGATTGATGATACGTGTCTCCAGGTTCTGAATCGAAAGTCTACCTTCTAAGGTGGACTGCTGCCAGTTAGCTGTGATTAGCTAGGCTCAAATCATACTAGCTCTAGTCTCAGGGGCACTTCTCCTAGTCCTATTAATGGCTTTTTTTGGATTACATCCATCATCTTATTTAATCTACACAACAATTCTAAGATTTAGACCTTATTTTTATCCACATTTTAGAGATGAATAAACTGATGCTGAGCTAGAATAACTGGCCAAAGATAATATAGCTGGTAAATGGGGGCACAGGACTTTACACTCTGGAGAGGTTGTTTGACATCAAGTCAAGTCCTTTTCTCTCAATGATGCCAGTTCTTTTCAACCTGTTCCAAAGGGCACTGGAATCCTGTGGTGCCTCAAGAGCCCCTGAGCGAAAAGAGGAGGGAGGAGAAGAAAAGCCCCTTGCTCTGGCTTCAACCAGAGCACATCTAATATACATAAATATATACATTATGTTTATATATTTATATAGTATAAGTATCTAATGATATATCATATATATAACTACATACATATGTATGATGTTATATATATATATATATAGCACCCGTTTAGAATTTTGTTAGAAAATATTCCCAGACACTGTAGCATACCATGATGAGTCCTAATGCCGTTATGATCTGCACTAGAAACTTCTTGAAGTCAGAGACCTCATCTTATCCTTTCTTTGGTCTCACAACAGTGTGGAACCTCCCTTGACCTGTGAGCCAGCCTTCGGAACAAGGAGCAGATGGAAATCATTGCCCTGGCGATGCTCTGGGCTCCAGAAGAGCGCTGTCTAAGCATCTCCCATGACCCCTGGCAACCTTGCTGTCTGCTTCTCACTAAAGCCAATTAAATGATTCCCGGTACCTGCAGCCTTCTCGCTGTTAGCACGACTCATTGAGTTCTCTCCCAAGAGGGAAGTGATGTCTTCTCCAAATATTCTGAGGCAATTTTCAATGAGAAATGCGACAAGAGAAATCTGTAACACAAAAAGACAAAAATGGGGTGCTGTCTTTCATAGGGCATAGTGATAAATCACATTTTGTATATAGACCTTGGATCTAAGAAAAAATGTGAAAGACTTCCCAGAAAAATTCAGAGTTGAGAAAAATACAGAGAGACCAGGAGCGCCTGGGTGGCTCAGTCAGTTAAGCGTCTGCCTTCGGCTCAGGTCATGATCCCAGGGTGCTGGGATCAGCCCTACATCGGGCTCCCTGCTCAGCGGGAAGCCTGCTTCTCCCTCTCCCACTTCCCCGGCTTGTGTTCCCTCTCTCGCTGTGTCTCTCTCTGTCAAGTAAATAAATAAAAGCTTAAAAAAAAACAAAAAACAAAAAACATAGAGACCAGAGTTCTCTAAGAAATAACTTCGAAAGAGTGATACTTTCCTGTGTACTTTGGGTACACATTTTAAAATACTGCTCATCAGTGGGCTAAAGTTATAATGCGTGGCCTAGTTTAATAGCTAACATTTTGGGATCAGTGGTGACGTCTTGAAGCCTAGGATACATTTCGGGGCCCCTCAGTTGAGCGTCTGACTCTTGATTTCGGCTCAGATCACGATCTCATGGTGGTGAGATCCAGCCCCACTTGGAGCCAACTTTGGGCTCCGTGCTCAGCGGGGAATCGGCTTGGGCTTCTCCCTCTCCCTCTCCCTCTCCCTCTTCTTCTGCCCCTGCCCCGCTCACGCTCTCTCTTTCCCTCTCTCAAATAAATACATATCAAAAGATAAATAAAACTAGGATCATTTTCAAAGTAGCCTACCTTAGTAAAGTTTACTTAGTTTTTGTTTTTACATTTTGTTTCCAGTTTTATTGAGCTGTAACTGATGTATAACATCTTATTAAACTTTATAAAGTATGAACAAAAACTTAAGAAAACCATTTCTTAACTGAAGAAGTATCTCAAAGTTGGGAAGCAGAGATTTTTGTGGGGTTGTGAGGGAAAACCCACACAGCTGGAGAGAAAACGTATCTGTCTGTCTAACTTCAGTCCCTTCTCATGCATTGCTTTGCCTCATGCTGGCTCTCTGTGTGCGCTTGGGGAAGACCTGTCATCTTGTTAGGATGTTCTGGAATCTTTTGCTAGTTTCCGTATGACGTAGCAGAGGTGAAATAGTAGCCGAGTACTTTTCTAGATGAGCCACAATTTGCAGAGGAAAGCCAATGTGTTTGGAGCCATGGGAGCTCATATTGCCCAAGCCACCTAGGATGCGCCAGTCATGAGCAGAGGAGCTGACTGTTGTCGCCATTGTGTAGCGAGGAAACCATGGCTTTACCCAAGGTTACAAGTCCCTCAGGGATTAGACTGAGAGTTGAACCCTGACTGGTAAAGCTCCAAAGCCCAGGTTCTTTTCTATCGTATCACACGACTCTTCTGTCTCTCGTTTAGTCAGTCTAGTGTTTAGTCTCCTGGAGGGGGAAGAAGTGACTCGACTGCTCCGAGTTTCCCGTTTAACGACACCCCTTCCCAGACCCCAGCAGAGTAGGATAAAGAACTCTGCCACTCCACAGGGGCCTAATGAAAATGTGCACTCCACAAAGTTCCATCCGTCAGAGTTACTACTGCACATGTCCGGTTCAAAGTAGGGATTCTACCCCTGGGGGACAAAAATGAGAGCTCTCATTACCTTTTTTATCAAGTTGTCTTCCAATTCCAAGCTGCCGGAATTAGGTGGGCAAAGAAGGCTTGGGGTTATACACGCTGATAAATTATAAGCTGTCATCTGATTGGATGAGGAATGTTGCTCAATGTTGTATAACACTCCAAAAAGGTATCGCAAGAGAACCACATTTGCTCTTGGCAGCTGGGCTAAAAGCCTAAGGTCAGAAAAATACACTTTTAAATTAGGCAAGTGATTCCACTTAGGAGGTTGGAAATACAGAGACAGGGAACAGGATACATCCTTGTGTATCTAGCACACAACCCGCCGTAGCAGAGTTCCAGGCATGAATGTATACAAAATTGTTGCACTGAATTCAGTTCCTGAGCCAGATAAACACTTCTCTGGTTAGTTAAATGTTTCACAGACTCTTAAGGTCATAACCCTGGCAGTCGATGCTCTTGCATCTGTCTTGGACCAGGGGATTTCGTCGACCAGTTTCATGGATCCAGAAGGTGTAAAACGGCCAAGGATTCCACATTAATAACATCAGGAGAAGAACAATAAGAGCCCTAAAGCGTGCCTCTATTCTGAAGCTGACCCCCATGGGTGTGAAGAATTGAAACTCTTTGGCATCGGTCATGATTTTAGTGGGCAAAGCTGCAAAACGTAAGCCAATGTTCTCCTAATAGTATGTTGGCTGTATTTCTGAGATGTGACCAGAGTAGAGTAATTATTGCATCATTACCTCTGGGCTGCAGTTATCTTCTCCTCTTCGTTCCCTTGATCAATAACACTGAGCCATTTGTCATAGAGATCGGTTAACAATACACTTCCTGGGATATTTCTAAGAAAATCCTTATGGAGATAAAAAATATGTATATATATTATAGAAAATATGTATTGGAAATATTACAGAGAAAATATGTAGTTAAAAAATTCAGTTCAGCCCCCACTTCCTTCACAGATAGCCAAACTGTGACCCACACGGAGCTCGCCTCTGACTCTCCGTTGACTGGCACACGCAGGAGCAGGTGCTTGGATTTTCTCCCGCTAAAACTTAGAGGCAGAAAAGCAGAGCTTAGGCTGTGGTAGAAATGAACATAAAGCTCCCTTCTATCATCTGGAACTTATTTTTTGTGTGTGCTTTTTTTGCAAAGTACCACAAACTGACAGGGTCTGGCTATAGAGCATCCTAAATCCTATTAGCTTCTTGGACAGAAACACACATACCCCTGTTGCTTGTTTTAAACACAGTGCTAGCTCTTAATTCTAGCAAGAAAAGTTCTGAAACAATCAAAACACAAACAGGTGGGCTCTTGCACACATATTAGGAAAGAACTAGGTCTTCTCACTCGGGGTATGTGTGCTCCCTGGAAGAAAGCTTCTCTCATAATTGCTTCATTCTTCCTTTTCTTAGCTGTCTAAAAGGCGAGAGTCTACTGGCAGACTCACTGTGGTCCTGAGGATAGATTCATTTCTAGTCTAGGCCAATTCTCCAGTTAGTTTGACATGATATTATCAAGGCCAAGATAGCAGAGACTGATTCTCCACCAAGATCAGTCAACTTCAGGAAGAGAAAACTTTAGAAATGTCTAAACACTATACCCACAAGTGCTCACCCTCTTCCTAGTCGGTGCTTATCACACGGAATCAGGAAAGAACCTACTCACTCTTGCTAGAAAATCGATTCCACGTGTGCACCTTACAGAGGGCAACACCCATCTTGCTACCTAGTGTATCATCATTCTTCTCCTGTCTCCTGATGCCTATATGTATATTACTACTGGATATCACTATGGCCCCAGTGTAAGAGTGGTTACCTAAGTCATTTCTGGACTTTGCTATTTATCACATCTTCGAACATTCATGGGGGACAAGGGAAGACCAAATGTGACTGAGATTCTAAGACTGTACTCATTACTACATTAACATAGGGTTGTTCAGAGTTGGTAATAAGTGCCAAGGTGGATGGATTAAATTCTTTCCCTGTTCTATTTCTTGTGGAAACTTTGCCTTCATTAGGAGGGTGGTGAGGATGTTTGCTTTGGTAAACCACTGTTTATGTATGTGTCAGTGCGTATTTTGAAATTTATTATCATGACTCGTAGTCATTTCAGTATTAGTATTTTGCATGGAGTCTTCAGGAGTGAAGGTGGGGAGGGCGGTGTGTGGTGAAAACAGAAAGTATTACTAACATATGGGGCTTTTAACTCCTAAAGTAGCTTCCTTAAATTTTGAATTTGTCAAGCGTTTTTCAGTTTGTCAGGTTCTTAATCTATTATGCCCATTATGGTCCTTGAGCAGTCATGATGAAGGACACCAATCATAGCTTCAGTTACTCATGTGTGCATAATGCTAGAACCTTCCCTACCTTTAAGACGGATGCGACCACATGAACAGATTCGTTGTACGGGTTCACTTTGACCCCAGAATTGAGTTTGTCCTTGAGGATTCTGCAGGATTTTATATTGGCTGATTTGCTGAAGATGCCTTCTGTGAGTGGCCCTCTTCGATTAAGAAAGGAAAGCATACCCTGTAGGAAGAAAAGAAAAGTATATGGCATCTCATATCCACAAACGCAGAGCACAAGCTTGCCTCCGTTTTGAAAGAGGAGGGGAATGTAATGGCACACTGTTTTAGAGCAGGAAGGACGAAAGTCAATTTAGATTGGTTTTTTTTTCAGTGTCTCTCTCTATACTTTCTACCCAAATATCCATTTTACAGTCATACACTGAAACATTTTAAACACTTCTTTTAATCAGATTTTCCTTTCCATTGAGTTTACACTTTTAAGTCAAACTTCTCTGCTTCAAGGCCTTTGCGGAATCACCGTCTGTTTCCTACTTTACCATTCTTTTCTCATTATTCCCTTACATAGATGCTCTTCCCCAAGTAGGGAAGTCGATTTAGGAAATACTCATTTCCCATTTGTTTATTTCTCTTTAAGTGCCTGTATACTCCATTCCTACTTGTTCTATTTCCTTCCCTCTTTTAAAGTCAGGCTCAAAAAATCTCTTGTCCTTCTCTGATTACCCTCCCTTCTCATGAGTCTTTCATTGTCTTTTGCTCTATGTTCATGTCCTCTCCCTGCTGTGTAGAAAGTTAATGAGGGCTGCACTCAGGGAATCCAACGGATCTGAAGTCTATTATGCTACGTATCTATTGTGTGAGCTGGGGCACATACATACTGTACTGAGGCTTTTCTGATTCGTTTGGGAAGTGCGGAGGATGATAATCCTAGCTAGCCCCTAAATTTGCTGTGATGCAAGGAACTGGGGGAGTAGCTAGCAGGTAACATGCTAGCTAATATGATACATTTCTTCATGTCTAGCAGAACGTTCCCTCCATCCCGTACCGTGCTTGCAGAGACACCGAATACTCAGTGAATGTCAACACTGACAATTCACTATAGCAGTTTGAGATAACACAGCCCAAACTCTGGGGCTTTCATGTGACATACTCTGTTAGGATTAACAGATTCCTATTTGCCAGAGGATGAGTCTATGCTCGTGTCAGATGTTTGCAGTTGTTAGACTGAGTAGACTCCGCTGAAGGAGACTTGAGACTAATGTGAGTTCAGGAAGGCAATGAAGGGAGAGTGTGAAGCTGAGCTGGACTCTCAGAGACTCACATACACAGCGTCCAGTTTGACTGATCTGAACAGGCCTCCGTGGGTCTTTGTGGAAACAAGACACAAGTGGAATGGACAACAATGTCTTTTCCTGTTGTATTTGCCTCATGACTCTGCTGGACCTAAATCAGATTCTGTTCTTTGCAATAACAGTAACAGAGCTTCTCAGCCAAAGCCAGGGGCTGTCTAATGACTTCTCCATTTGGGGATAGATTTGGTTGAGGACGCTTGGCCTCTCAGAGTTTCCCCTCCTCAGGAGGGCTATAGAAGACCAAAATGAGATGACCTACCAGAATTGGGAAGGCCAGGTTGTCTTTATCACACACATCCGTGAGGGAAACTCCAAAGAGCTGTCCTGGCTTTGCGGAAGGTGGGGCTGTGCCCTGGTTGTCCTGGCAAGTGCTGCAAGCCCGACCAAAGGCCCTGTCTCCGAAAGAACGGCTTTTCACTGTCTTCTGGCCGGAGTCTAAGGAAGAAGTGAGAGTACTAGTAGTAGTAGTTGTTGTTTAATACGCTGAACCTTCTTTTTCCTTCTTTTTTTTTTTTAAAGATTTTATTTATTTTTTGACAGAGAGAGAGAGACAGCGAGAGAGGGAACACAAGCAGGGGGAGGGGGAGAGGGAGAAGCAGGCTTCCCTCGGAGCAGGGAGCCCGATGCGGGGCTCGATCCCAGGACCCCGGGATCATGACCTGAGCTGAAGGCAGACGCTTAACGACTGAGCCACCCACGTGCCCCAGACTCATCTTAATTCCTGATGACTTGTATTTTCCTAAAGGTTTCCTCAAAGCAATGTGGTAAGCATCATAAAACCAAGAAATGTCAAAAACATGTAGGGATTGATGATACGTGTCTCCAGGTTCTGAATCGAAAGTCTACCTTCTAAGGTGGACTGCTGCCAGTTAGCTGTGATTAGCTAGGCTCAAATCATACTAGCTCTAGTCTCAGGGGCACTTCTCCTAGTCCTATTAATGGCTTTTTTTGGATTACATCCATCATCTAATTTAATCTACACAACAATTCTAAGATTTAGACCTTATTTTTATCCACATTTTAGAGATGAATAAACTGATGCTGAGCTAGAATAACTGGCCAAAGATAATATAGCTGGTAAATGGGGGCACAGGACTTTACACTCTGGAGAGGTTGTTTGACATCAAGTCAAGTCCTTTTCTCTCAATGATGCCAGTTCTTTTCAACCTGTTCCAAAGGGCACTGGAATCCTGTGGTGCCTCAAGAGCCCCTGAGCGAAAAGAGGAGGGAGGAGAAGAAAGGCCCCTTGCTCTGGCTTCAACCAGAGCACATCTAATATACATAAATATATACATTATGTTTATATATTTATATAGTATAAGTATCTAATGATATATCATATATATAACTACATACATATGTATGATGTTATATATATATATATATATATATATATATATATATATATATATAGCACCCGTTTAGAATTTTGTTAGAAAATATTCCCAGACACTGTAGCATACCATGATGAGTCCTAATGCCGTTATGATCTGCACTAGAAACTTCTTGAAGTCAGAGACCTCATCTTATCCTTTCTTTGGTCTCACAACAGTGTGGAACCTCCCTTGACCTGTGAGCCAGCCTTCGGAACAAGGAGCAGATGGAAATCATTGCCCTGGCGATGCTCTGGGCTCCAGAAGAGCGCTGTCTAAGCATCTCCCATGACCCCTGGCAACCTTGCTGTCTGCTTCTCACTAAAGCCAATTAAATGATTCCCGGTACCTGCAGCCTTCTCGCTGTTAGCACGACTCATTGAGTTCTCTCCCAAGAGGGAAGTGATGTCTTCTCCAAATATTCTGAGGCAATTTTCAATGAGAAATGCGACAAGAGAAATCTGTAACACAAAAAGACAAAAATGGGGTGCTGTCTTTCATAGGGCATAGTGATAAATCACATTTTGTATATAGACCTTGGATCTAAGAAAAAATGTGAAAGACTTCCCAGAAAAATTCAGAGTTGAGAAAAATACAGAGAGACCAGGAGCGCCTGGGTGGCTCAGTCAGTTAAGCGTCTGCCTTCGGCTCAGGTCATGATCCCAGGGTGCTGGGATCAGCCCTACATCGGGCTCCCTGCTCAGCGGGAAGCCTGCTTCTCCCTCTCCCACTTCCCCGGCTTGTGTTCCCTCTCTCGCTGTGTCTCTCTCTGTCAAGTAAATAAATAAAAGCTTAAAAAAAAACAAAAAACAAAAAACATAGAGACCAGAGTTCTCTAAGAAATAACTTCGAAAGAGTGATACTTTCCTGTGTACTTTGGGTACACATTTTAAAATACTGCTCATCAGTGGGCTAAAGTTATAATGCGTGGCCTAGTTTAATAGCTAACATTTTGGGATCAGTGGTGACGTCTTGAAGCCTAGGATACATTTCGGGGCCCCTCAGTTGAGCGTCTGACTCTTGATTTCGGCTCAGATCACGATCTCATGGTGGTGAGATCCAGCCCCACTTGGAGCCAACTTTGGGCTCCGTGCTCAGCGGGGAATCGGCTTGGGCTTCTCCCTCTCCCTCTCCCTCTCCCTCTTCTTCTGCCCCTGCCCCGCTCACGCTCTCTCTTTCCCTCTCTCAAATAAATACATATCAAAAGATAAATAAAACTAGGATCATTTTCAAAGTAGCCTACCTTAGTAAAGTTTACTTAGTTTTTGTTTTTACATTTTGTTTCCAGTTTTATTGAGCTGTAACTGATGTATAACATCTTATTAAACTTTATAAAGTATGAACAAAAACTTAAGAAAACCATTTCTTAACTGAAGAAGTATCTCAAAGTTGGGAAGCAGAGATTTTTGTGGGGTTGTGAGGGAAAACCCACACAGCTGGAGAGAAAACGTATCTGTCTGTCTAACTTCAGTCCCTTCTCATGCATTGCTTTGCCTCATGCTGGCTCTCTGTGTGCGCTTGGGGAAGACCTGTCATCTTGTTAGGATGTTCTGGAATCTTTTGCTAGTTTCCGTATGACGTAGCAGAGGTGAAATAGTAGCCGAGCACTTTTCTAGATGAGCCACAATTTGCAGAGGAAAGCCAATGTGTTTGGAGCCATGGGAGCTCATATTGCCCAAGCCACCTAGGATGCGCCAGTCATGAGCAGAGGAGCTGACTGTTGTCGCCATTGTGTAGCGAGGAAACCATGGCTTTACCCAAGGTTACAAGTCCCTCAGGGATTAGGCTGAGAGTTGAACCCTGACTGGTAAAGCTCCAAAGCCCAGGTTCTTTTCTATCGTATCACACGACTCTTCTGTCTCTCGTTTAGTCAGTCTAGTGTTTAGTCTCCTGGAGGGGGAAGAAGTGACTCGACTGCTCCGAGTTTCCGTTTAACGACACCCCTTCCCAGACCCCACCAGAGTAGGATAAAGAACTCTGCCACTCCACAGGGGCCTAATGAAAATGTGCACTTCACAAAGTTCCATCCGTCAGAGTTACTACTGCACATGTCCGGTTCAAAGTAGGGATTCTACCCCTGGGGGACAAAAATGAGAGCTCTCATTACCTTTTTTATCAAGTTGTCTTCCAATTCCAAGCTGCCGGAATTAGGTGGGCAAAGAAGGCTTGGGGTTATACACGCTGATAAATTATAAGCTGTCATCTGATTGGATGAGGAATGTTGCTCAATGTTGTATAACACTCCAAAAAGGTATCGCAAGAGAACCACATTTGCTCTTGGCAGCTGGGCTAAAAGCCTAAGGTCAGAAAAATACACTTTTAAATTAGGCAAGTGATTCCACTTAGGAGGTTGGAAATACAGAGACAGGGAACAGGATACATCCTTGTGTATCTAGCACACAACCCGCCGTAGCAGAGTTCCAGGCATGAATGTATACAAAATTGTTGCACTGAATTCAGTTCCTGAGCCAGATAAACACTTCTCTGGTTAGTTAAATGTTTCACAGACTCTTAAGGTCATAACCCTGGCAGTCGATGCTCTTGCATCTGTCTTGGACCAGGGGATTTCGTCGACCAGTTTCATGGATCCAGAAGGTGTAAAACGGCCAAGGATTCCACATTAATAACATCAGGAGAAGAACAATAAGAGCCCTAAAGCGTGCCTCTATTCTGAAGCTGACCCCCATGGGTGTGAAGAATTGAAACTCTTTGGCATCGGTCATGATTTTAGTGGGCAAAGCTGCAAAACGTAAGCCAATGTTCTCCTAACAGTATGTTGGCTGTATTTCTGAGATGTGACCAGAGTAGAGTAATTATTGCATCATTACCTCTGGGCTGCAGTTATCTTCTCCTCTTCGTTCCCTTGATCAATAACACTGAGCCATTTGTCATAGAGATCGGTTAACAATACACTTCCTGGGATATTTCTAAGAAAATCCTTATGGAGATAAAAAATATGTATATATATTATAGAAAATATGTATTGGAAATATTACAGAGAAAATATGTAGTTAAAAAATTCAGTTCAGCCCCCACTTCCTTCACAGATAGCCAAACTGTGACCCACACGGAGCTCGCCTCTGACTCTCCGTTGACTGGCACACGCAGGAGCAGGTGCTTGGATTTTCTCCCGCTAAAACTTAGAGGCAGAAAAGCAGAGCTTAGGCTGTGGTGGAAATGAACATAAAGCTCCCTTCTATCATCTGGAACTTATTTTTTGTGTGTGCTTTTTTTGCAAAGTACCACAAACTGACAGGGTCTGGCCATAGACCATCCTAAATCCTATTAGCTTCTTGGACAGAAACACACATACCCATGTTGCTTGTTTTAAACACAGTGCTAGCTCTTAATTCTAGCAAGAAAAGTTCTGAAACAATCAAAACACAAACAGGTGGGTTCTTGCACACGTATTAGGAAAGAACTAGGTCTTCTCACTCGGGGTATGTGTGCTCCCTGGAAGAAAGCTTCTCTCATAATTGCTTCATTCTTCCTTTTCTTAGCTGTCTAAAAGGCGAGAGTCTACTGGCAAACTCACTGTGGTCCTGAGGATAGATTCATTTCTAGTTTAGGCCAATTCTCCAGTTAGTTTGACATGATATTATCAAGGCCAAGATAGCAGAGACTGATTCTCCACCAAGATCAGTCAACTTCAGGAAGAGAAAACTTTAGAAATGTCTAAGCACTATACCCACAAGTGCTCACCCTCTTCCTTGTCGGTGCTTATCACACGGAATCAGGAAAGAACCTACTCACTCTTGCTAGAAAATCGATTCCATGTGTGCACCTTACAGAGGGCAACACCCATCTTGCTACCTAGTGTATCATCATTCTTCTCCTGTCTCCTGATGCCTATATGTATATTAATACTGGATATCACTATGGCCCCAGTGTAGGAGTGGTTACCTAAGTCATTTCTGGACTTTGCTATTTATCACATCTTCGAACATTCATTGGGGACAAGGGAAGACCAAATGTGACTGAGATTCTAAGACTGTACTCATTACTACATTAACATAGGGTTGTTCAGACCTGTTAATAAGTGCCAAGGTGGATGGATTAAATTCTTTCCCTGTTCTATTTCTTGTGGAAACTTTGCCTTCATTAGGAGGGTGGTGAGGATGTTTGCTTTGGTAAACAGTGTGTATGTGTCAGTGCGTATTTTGAAATTTATTATCATGACTCGTAGTCATTTCAGTATTAGTATTTTGCATGGAGTCTTCAGGAGTGAAGGTGGGGAGGGCGGTGTGTGGTGAAAACAGAAAGTATTACTAACATATGGGGCTTTTAACTCCTAAAGTAGCTTCCTTAAATTTTGAATTTGTCAAGCGTTTTTCAGTTTGTCAGGTTCTTAATCTATTATGCCCATTATGGTCCTTGAGCAGTCATGATGAAGGACACCAATCATAGCTTCAGTTACTCATGTGTGCATAATGCTAGAACCTTCCCTACCTTTAAGACGGATGCGACCACATGAACAGATTCGTTGTACGGGTTCACTTTGACCCCAGAATTGAGTTTGTCCTTGAGGATTCTGCAGGATTTTATATTGGCTGATTTGCTGAAGATGCCTTCTGTGAGTGGCCCTCTTCGATTAAGAAAGGAAAGCATACCCTGTAGGAAGAAAAGAAAAGTATATGGCATCTCATATCCACAAACGCAGAGCACAAGCTTGCCTCCGTTTTGAAAGAGGAGGGGAATGTCATGGCACACTGTTTTAGAGCAGGAAGGACGAAAGTCAATTTAGATTGGTTTTTTTTCAGTGTCTCTCTCTATACTTTCTACCCAAATATCCATTTTACAGTCATACACTGAAACATTTTAAACACTTCTTTTAATCAGATTTTCCTTTCCATTGAGTTTACACTTTTAAGTTAAACTTCTCTGCTTCAAGGCCTTTGTGGAATCACCGTCTGTTTCCTACTTTACCATTCTTTTCTCATTATTCCCTTACATAGATGCTCTTCCCCAAGTAGGGAAGTCGATTTAGGAAATACTCATTTCCCATTTGTTTATTTCTCTTTAAGTGCCTGTATACTCCATTCCTACTTGTTCTATTTCCTTCCCTCTTACAAAGTCAGGCTCAAAAACTCTCTTGTCCTTCTCTGATTACCCTCCCTTCTCATGAGTCTTTCATTGTCTTTTGCTCTATGTTCATGTCCTCTCCCTGCTGTGTAGAAAGTTAATGAGGGCTGCACTCAGGGAATCCAACGGATCTGAAGTCTATTATGCTACGTATCTATTGTGTGAGCTGGGGCACATACATACTGTACTGAGGCTTTTCTGATTCGTTTGGGAAGTGCGGAGGATGATAATCCTAGCTAGCCCCTAAATTTGCTGTGATGCAAGGAACTGGGGGAGTAGCTAGCAGGTAACATGCTAGCTAATATGATACATTTCTTCATGTCTAGCAGAACGTTCCCTCCATCCCGTACCGTGCTTGCAGAGACACCGAATACTCAGTGAATGTCAACACTGACAATTCACTATAGCAGTTTGAGATAACACAGGCCAAACTCTGGGGCTTTCATGTGACATACTCTGTTAGGATTAACAGATTCTTATTTGCCAGAGGATGAGTCTATGCTCGTGTCAGATGTTTGCAGTTGTTAGACTGAGTAGACTCCGCTGAAGGAGACTTGAGACTAATGTGAGTTCAGGAAGGCAATGAAGGGAGAGTGTGAAGCTGAGCTGGACTCTCAGAGACTCACATACACAGCGTCCAGTTTGACTGATCTGAACAGGCCTCCGTGGGTCTTTGTGGAAACAAGACGCAAGTGGAATGGACAACAATGTCTTTTCCTGTTGTATTTGCCTCATGACTCTGCTGGACCTAAATCAGATTCTGTTCTTTGCAATAACAGTAACAGAGCTTCTCAGCCAAAGCCAGGGGCTGTCTAATGACTTCTCCATTTGGGGATAGATTTGGTTGAGGACGCTTGGCCTCTCAGAGTTTCCCCTCCTCAGGAGGGCTATAGAAGACCAAAATGAGATGACCTACCAGAATTGGGAAGGCCAGGTTGTCTTTATCACACACATCCGTGAGGGAAACTCCAAAGAGCTGTCCTGGCTTTGCGGAAGGTGGGGCTGTGCCCTGGTTGTCCTGGCAAGTGCTGCAAGCCCGACCAAAGGCCCTGTCTCCGAAAGAACGGCTTTTCACTGTCTTCTGGCCGGAGTCTAAGGAAGAAGTGAGAGTACTAGTAGTAGTAGTTGTTGTTTAATACGCTGAACCTTCTTTTTCCTTCTTTTTTTTTTTAAAGATTTTATTTATTTTTTGACAGAGAGAGAGAGACAGCGAGAGAGGGAACACAAGCAGGGGGAGGGGGAGAGGGAGAAGCAGGCTTCCCTCGGAGCAGGGAGCCCGATGCGGGGCTCGATCCCAGGACCCCGGGATCATGACCTGAGCTGAAGGCAGACGCTTAACGACTGAGCCACCCACGTGCCCCAGA
Source organism: Halichoerus grypus (assembly GCF_964656455.1). Classification (NCBI taxonomy): domain Eukaryota; kingdom Metazoa; phylum Chordata; class Mammalia; order Carnivora; family Phocidae; genus Halichoerus; species Halichoerus grypus. Next base: position 100,006,313 of record NC_135714.1, on the reverse strand, counting down.
CTCATCTTAATTCCTGATGACTTGTATTTTCCTAAAGGTTTCCTCAAAGCAATGTGGTAAGCATCATAAAACCAAGAAATGTCAAAAACATGTAGGGATTGATGATACGTGTCTCCAGGTTCTGAATCGAAAGTCTACCTTCTAAGGTGGACTGCTGCCAGTTAGCTGTGATTAGCTAGGCTCAAATCATACTAGCTCTAGTCTCAGGGGCACTTCTCCTAGTCCTATTAATGGCTTTTTTTGGATTACATCCATCATCTAATTTAATCTACACAACAATTCTAAGATTTAGACCTTATTTTTATCCACATTTTAGAGATGAATAAACTGATGCTGAGCTAGAATAACTGGCCAAAGATAATATAGCTGGTAAATGGGGGCACAGGACTTTACACTCTGGAGAGGTTGTTTGACATCAAGTCAAGTCCTTTTCTCTCAATGATGCCAGTTCTTTTCAACCTGTTCCAAAGGGCACTGGAATCCTGTGGTGCCTCAAGAGCCCCTGAGCGAAAAGAGGAGGGAGGAGAAGAAAGGCCCCTTGCTCTGGCTTCAACCAGAGCACATCTAATATACATAAATATATACATTATGTTTATATATTTATATAGTATAAGTATCTAATGATATATCATATATATAACTACATACATATGTATGATGTTATATATATATATATATATATATATATATATATATATATATATATATATAGCACCCGTTTAGAATTTTGTTAGAAAATATTCCCAGACACTGTAGCATACCATGATGAGTCCTAATGCCGTTATGATCTGCACTAGAAACTTCTTGAAGTCAGAGACCTCATCTTATCCTTTCTTTGGTCTCACAACAGTGTGGAACCTCCCTTGACCTGTGAGCCAGCCTTCGGAACAAGGAGCAGATGGAAATCATTGCCCTGGCGATGCTCTGGGCTCCAGAAGAGCGCTGTCTAAGCATCTCCCATGACCCCTGGCAACCTTGCTGTCTGCTTCTCACTAAAGCCAATTAAATGATTCCCGGTACCTGCAGCCTTCTCGCTGTTAGCACGACTCATTGAGTTCTCTCCCAAGAGGGAAGTGATGTCTTCTCCAAATATTCTGAGGCAATTTTCAATGAGAAATGCGACAAGAGAAATCTGTAACACAAAAAGACAAAAATGGGGTGCTGTCTTTCATAGGGCATAGTGATAAATCACATTTTGTATATAGACCTTGGATCTAAGAAAAAATGTGAAAGACTTCCCAGAAAAATTCAGAGTTGAGAAAAATACAGAGAGACCAGGAGCGCCTGGGTGGCTCAGTCAGTTAAGCGTCTGCCTTCGGCTCAGGTCATGATCCCAGGGTGCTGGGATCAGCCCTACATCGGGCTCCCTGCTCAGCGGGAAGCCTGCTTCTCCCTCTCCCACTTCCCCGGCTTGTGTTCCCTCTCTCGCTGTGTCTCTCTCTGTCAAGTAAATAAATAAAAGCTTAAAAAAAAACAAAAAACAAAAAACATAGAGACCAGAGTTCTCTAAGAAATAACTTCGAAAGAGTGATACTTTCCTGTGTACTTTGGGTACACATTTTAAAATACTGCTCATCAGTGGGCTAAAGTTATAATGCGTGGCCTAGTTTAATAGCTAACATTTTGGGATCAGTGGTGACGTCTTGAAGCCTAGGATACATTTCGGGGCCCCTCAGTTGAGCGTCTGACTCTTGATTTCGGCTCAGATCACGATCTCATGGTGGTGAGATCCAGCCCCACTTGGAGCCAACTTTGGGCTCCGTGCTCAGCGGGGAATCGGCTTGGGCTTCTCCCTCTCCCTCTCCCTCTCCCTCTTCTTCTGCCCCTGCCCCGCTCACGCTCTCTCTTTCCCTCTCTCAAATAAATACATATCAAAAGATAAATAAAACTAGGATCATTTTCAAAGTAGCCTACCTTAGTAAAGTTTACTTAGTTTTTGTTTTTACATTTTGTTTCCAGTTTTATTGAGCTGTAACTGATGTATAACATCTTATTAAACTTTATAAAGTATGAACAAAAACTTAAGAAAACCATTTCTTAACTGAAGAAGTATCTCAAAGTTGGGAAGCAGAGATTTTTGTGGGGTTGTGAGGGAAAACCCACACAGCTGGAGAGAAAACGTATCTGTCTGTCTAACTTCAGTCCCTTCTCATGCATTGCTTTGCCTCATGCTGGCTCTCTGTGTGCGCTTGGGGAAGACCTGTCATCTTGTTAGGATGTTCTGGAATCTTTTGCTAGTTTCCGTATGACGTAGCAGAGGTGAAATAGTAGCCGAGCACTTTTCTAGATGAGCCACAATTTGCAGAGGAAAGCCAATGTGTTTGGAGCCATGGGAGCTCATATTGCCCAAGCCACCTAGGATGCGCCAGTCATGAGCAGAGGAGCTGACTGTTGTCGCCATTGTGTAGCGAGGAAACCATGGCTTTACCCAAGGTTACAAGTCCCTCAGGGATTAGGCTGAGAGTTGAACCCTGACTGGTAAAGCTCCAAAGCCCAGGTTCTTTTCTATCGTATCACACGACTCTTCTGTCTCTCGTTTAGTCAGTCTAGTGTTTAGTCTCCTGGAGGGGGAAGAAGTGACTCGACTGCTCCGAGTTTCCGTTTAACGACACCCCTTCCCAGACCCCACCAGAGTAGGATAAAGAACTCTGCCACTCCACAGGGGCCTAATGAAAATGTGCACTTCACAAAGTTCCATCCGTCAGAGTTACTACTGCACATGTCCGGTTCAAAGTAGGGATTCTACCCCTGGGGGACAAAAATGAGAGCTCTCATTACCTTTTTTATCAAGTTGTCTTCCAATTCCAAGCTGCCGGAATTAGGTGGGCAAAGAAGGCTTGGGGTTATACACGCTGATAAATTATAAGCTGTCATCTGATTGGATGAGGAATGTTGCTCAATGTTGTATAACACTCCAAAAAGGTATCGCAAGAGAACCACATTTGCTCTTGGCAGCTGGGCTAAAAGCCTAAGGTCAGAAAAATACACTTTTAAATTAGGCAAGTGATTCCACTTAGGAGGTTGGAAATACAGAGACAGGGAACAGGATACATCCTTGTGTATCTAGCACACAACCCGCCGTAGCAGAGTTCCAGGCATGAATGTATACAAAATTGTTGCACTGAATTCAGTTCCTGAGCCAGATAAACACTTCTCTGGTTAGTTAAATGTTTCACAGACTCTTAAGGTCATAACCCTGGCAGTCGATGCTCTTGCATCTGTCTTGGACCAGGGGATTTCGTCGACCAGTTTCATGGATCCAGAAGGTGTAAAACGGCCAAGGATTCCACATTAATAACATCAGGAGAAGAACAATAAGAGCCCTAAAGCGTGCCTCTATTCTGAAGCTGACCCCCATGGGTGTGAAGAATTGAAACTCTTTGGCATCGGTCATGATTTTAGTGGGCAAAGCTGCAAAACGTAAGCCAATGTTCTCCTAACAGTATGTTGGCTGTATTTCTGAGATGTGACCAGAGTAGAGTAATTATTGCATCATTACCTCTGGGCTGCAGTTATCTTCTCCTCTTCGTTCCCTTGATCAATAACACTGAGCCATTTGTCATAGAGATCGGTTAACAATACACTTCCTGGGATATTTCTAAGAAAATCCTTATGGAGATAAAAAATATGTATATATATTATAGAAAATATGTATTGGAAATATTACAGAGAAAATATGTAGTTAAAAAATTCAGTTCAGCCCCCACTTCCTTCACAGATAGCCAAACTGTGACCCACACGGAGCTCGCCTCTGACTCTCCGTTGACTGGCACACGCAGGAGCAGGTGCTTGGATTTTCTCCCGCTAAAACTTAGAGGCAGAAAAGCAGAGCTTAGGCTGTGGTGGAAATGAACATAAAGCTCCCTTCTATCATCTGGAACTTATTTTTTGTGTGTGCTTTTTTTGCAAAGTACCACAAACTGACAGGGTCTGGCCATAGACCATCCTAAATCCTATTAGCTTCTTGGACAGAAACACACATACCCATGTTGCTTGTTTTAAACACAGTGCTAGCTCTTAATTCTAGCAAGAAAAGTTCTGAAACAATCAAAACACAAACAGGTGGGTTCTTGCACACGTATTAGGAAAGAACTAGGTCTTCTCACTCGGGGTATGTGTGCTCCCTGGAAGAAAGCTTCTCTCATAATTGCTTCATTCTTCCTTTTCTTAGCTGTCTAAAAGGCGAGAGTCTACTGGCAAACTCACTGTGGTCCTGAGGATAGATTCATTTCTAGTTTAGGCCAATTCTCCAGTTAGTTTGACATGATATTATCAAGGCCAAGATAGCAGAGACTGATTCTCCACCAAGATCAGTCAACTTCAGGAAGAGAAAACTTTAGAAATGTCTAAGCACTATACCCACAAGTGCTCACCCTCTTCCTTGTCGGTGCTTATCACACGGAATCAGGAAAGAACCTACTCACTCTTGCTAGAAAATCGATTCCATGTGTGCACCTTACAGAGGGCAACACCCATCTTGCTACCTAGTGTATCATCATTCTTCTCCTGTCTCCTGATGCCTATATGTATATTAATACTGGATATCACTATGGCCCCAGTGTAGGAGTGGTTACCTAAGTCATTTCTGGACTTTGCTATTTATCACATCTTCGAACATTCATTGGGGACAAGGGAAGACCAAATGTGACTGAGATTCTAAGACTGTACTCATTACTACATTAACATAGGGTTGTTCAGACCTGTTAATAAGTGCCAAGGTGGATGGATTAAATTCTTTCCCTGTTCTATTTCTTGTGGAAACTTTGCCTTCATTAGGAGGGTGGTGAGGATGTTTGCTTTGGTAAACAGTGTGTATGTGTCAGTGCGTATTTTGAAATTTATTATCATGACTCGTAGTCATTTCAGTATTAGTATTTTGCATGGAGTCTTCAGGAGTGAAGGTGGGGAGGGCGGTGTGTGGTGAAAACAGAAAGTATTACTAACATATGGGGCTTTTAACTCCTAAAGTAGCTTCCTTAAATTTTGAATTTGTCAAGCGTTTTTCAGTTTGTCAGGTTCTTAATCTATTATGCCCATTATGGTCCTTGAGCAGTCATGATGAAGGACACCAATCATAGCTTCAGTTACTCATGTGTGCATAATGCTAGAACCTTCCCTACCTTTAAGACGGATGCGACCACATGAACAGATTCGTTGTACGGGTTCACTTTGACCCCAGAATTGAGTTTGTCCTTGAGGATTCTGCAGGATTTTATATTGGCTGATTTGCTGAAGATGCCTTCTGTGAGTGGCCCTCTTCGATTAAGAAAGGAAAGCATACCCTGTAGGAAGAAAAGAAAAGTATATGGCATCTCATATCCACAAACGCAGAGCACAAGCTTGCCTCCGTTTTGAAAGAGGAGGGGAATGTCATGGCACACTGTTTTAGAGCAGGAAGGACGAAAGTCAATTTAGATTGGTTTTTTTTCAGTGTCTCTCTCTATACTTTCTACCCAAATATCCATTTTACAGTCATACACTGAAACATTTTAAACACTTCTTTTAATCAGATTTTCCTTTCCATTGAGTTTACACTTTTAAGTTAAACTTCTCTGCTTCAAGGCCTTTGTGGAATCACCGTCTGTTTCCTACTTTACCATTCTTTTCTCATTATTCCCTTACATAGATGCTCTTCCCCAAGTAGGGAAGTCGATTTAGGAAATACTCATTTCCCATTTGTTTATTTCTCTTTAAGTGCCTGTATACTCCATTCCTACTTGTTCTATTTCCTTCCCTCTTACAAAGTCAGGCTCAAAAACTCTCTTGTCCTTCTCTGATTACCCTCCCTTCTCATGAGTCTTTCATTGTCTTTTGCTCTATGTTCATGTCCTCTCCCTGCTGTGTAGAAAGTTAATGAGGGCTGCACTCAGGGAATCCAACGGATCTGAAGTCTATTATGCTACGTATCTATTGTGTGAGCTGGGGCACATACATACTGTACTGAGGCTTTTCTGATTCGTTTGGGAAGTGCGGAGGATGATAATCCTAGCTAGCCCCTAAATTTGCTGTGATGCAAGGAACTGGGGGAGTAGCTAGCAGGTAACATGCTAGCTAATATGATACATTTCTTCATGTCTAGCAGAACGTTCCCTCCATCCCGTACCGTGCTTGCAGAGACACCGAATACTCAGTGAATGTCAACACTGACAATTCACTATAGCAGTTTGAGATAACACAGGCCAAACTCTGGGGCTTTCATGTGACATACTCTGTTAGGATTAACAGATTCTTATTTGCCAGAGGATGAGTCTATGCTCGTGTCAGATGTTTGCAGTTGTTAGACTGAGTAGACTCCGCTGAAGGAGACTTGAGACTAATGTGAGTTCAGGAAGGCAATGAAGGGAGAGTGTGAAGCTGAGCTGGACTCTCAGAGACTCACATACACAGCGTCCAGTTTGACTGATCTGAACAGGCCTCCGTGGGTCTTTGTGGAAACAAGACGCAAGTGGAATGGACAACAATGTCTTTTCCTGTTGTATTTGCCTCATGACTCTGCTGGACCTAAATCAGATTCTGTTCTTTGCAATAACAGTAACAGAGCTTCTCAGCCAAAGCCAGGGGCTGTCTAATGACTTCTCCATTTGGGGATAGATTTGGTTGAGGACGCTTGGCCTCTCAGAGTTTCCCCTCCTCAGGAGGGCTATAGAAGACCAAAATGAGATGACCTACCAGAATTGGGAAGGCCAGGTTGTCTTTATCACACACATCCGTGAGGGAAACTCCAAAGAGCTGTCCTGGCTTTGCGGAAGGTGGGGCTGTGCCCTGGTTGTCCTGGCAAGTGCTGCAACCCCGACCAAAGGCCCTGTCTCCGAAAGAACGGCTTTTCACTGTCTTCCGGCCGGAGTCTAAGGAAGAAGTGAGAGTACTAGTAGTAGTAGTTGTTGTTTAATACGCTGAACCTTCTTTTTCCTTCTTTTTTTTTTTTAAAGATTTTATTTATTTTTTGACAGAGAGAGAGAGACAGCGAGAGAGGGAACACAAGCAGGGGGAGGGGGAGAGGGAGAAGCAGGCTTCCCTCGGAGCAGGGAGCCCGATGCGGGGCTCGATCCCAGGACCCCGGGATCATGACCTGAGCTGAAGGCAGACGCTTAACGACTGAGCCACCCAGGTGCCCCAGACTCATCTTAATTCCTGATGACTTGTATTTTCCTAAAGGTTTCCTCAAAGCAATGTGGTAAGCATCATAAAACCAAGAAATGTCAAAAACATGTAGGGATTGATGATACGTGTCTCCAGGTTCTGAATCGAAAGTCTACCTTCTAAGGTGGACTGCTGCCAGTTAGCTGTGATTAGCTAGGCTCAAATCATACTAGCTCTAGTCTCAGGGGCACTTCTCCTAGTCCTATTAATGGCTTTTTTTGGATTACATCCATCATCTTATTTAATCTACACAACAATTCTAAGATTTAGACCTTATTTTTATCCACATTTTAGAGATGAATAAACTGATGCTGAGCTAGAATAACTGGCCAAAGATAATATAGCTGGTAAATGGGGGCACAGGACTTTACACTCTGGAGAGGTTGTTTGACATCAAGTCAAGTCCTTTTCTCTCAATGATGCCAGTTCTTTTCAACCTGTTCCAAAGGGCACTGGAATCCTGTGGTGCCTCAAGAGCCCCTGAGCGAAAAGAGGAGGGAGGAGAAGAAAGGCCCCTTGCTCTGGCTTCAACCAGAGCACATCTAATATACATAAATATATACATTATGTTTATATATTTATATAGTATAAGTATCTAATGATATATCATATATATAACTACATACATATGTATGATGTTATATATATATATATATATATATATATATATATATATATATATAGCACCCGTTTAGAATTTTGTTAGCAAATATTCCCAGACACTGTAGCATACCATGATGAGTCCTAATGCCGTTATGATCTGCACTAGAAACTTCTTGAACAGAGACCTCATCTTATCCTTTCTTTGGTCTCACAACAGTGTGGAACCTCCCTTGACCTGTGAGCCAGCCTTCGGAACAAGGAGCAGATGGAAATCATTGCCCTGGCGATGCTCTGGGCTCCAGAAGAGCGCTGTCTAAGCATCTCCCATGACCCCTGGCAACCTTGCTGTCTGCTTCTCACTAAAGCCAATTAAATGATTCCCGGTACCTGCAGCCTTCTCGCTGTTAGCACGACTCATTGAGTTCTCTCCCAAGAGGGAAGTGATGTCTTCTCCAAATATTCTGAGGCAGTTTTCAATGAGAAATGCGACAAGAGAAATCTGTAACACAAAAAGACAAAAATGGGGTGCTGTCTTTCATAGGGCATAGTGATAAATCACATTTTGTATATAGACCTTGGATCTAAGAAAAAATGTGAAAGACTTCCCAGAAAAATTCAGAGTTGAGAAAAATACAGAGAGACCAGGAGCGCCTGGGTGGCTCAGTCAGTTAAGCGTCTGCCTTCGGCTCAGGTCATGATCCCAGGGTGCTGGGATCAGCCCTACATCGGGCTCCCTGCTCAGCGGGAAGCCTGCTTCTCCCTCTCCCACTTCCCCGGCTTGTGTTCCCTCTCTCGCTGTGTCTCTCTCTGTCAAGTAAATAAATAAAAGCTTAAAAAAAAACAAAAAACAGGGCGCCTGGGTGGCTCAGTTGGTTAAGCGACTGCCTTCGGCTCAGGTCATGATCCTGGAGTCCCTGGATCGAGTCCCGCATCGGGCTCCCTGCTCAGCAGGGAGCCTGCTTCTCCCTCTGACCCTCCCCCCTCTCATGTGCTCTCTCTCTCTCATTCTCTCTGTCTCAAATAAATAAATAAAAAATCTTTAAAAAAAAAAAAAAAAACAAAAAACAAAAAACATAGAGACCAGAGTTCTCTAAGAAATAACTTCGAAAGAGTGATACTTTCCTGTGTACTTTGGGTACACATTTTAAAATACTGCTCATCAGTGGGCTAAAGTTATAATGCGTGGCCTAGTTTAATAGCTAACATTTTGGGATCAGTGGTGACGTCTTGAAGCCTAGGATACATTTCGGGGCCCCTCAGTTGAGCGTCTGACTCTTGATTTCGGCTCAGATCACGATCTCATGGTGGTGAGATCCAGCCCCACTTGGAGCCAACTTTGGGCTCCGTGCTCAGCGGGGAATCGGCTTGGGCTTCTCCCTCTCCCTCTCCCTCTCCCTCTTCTTCTGCCCCTGCCCCGCTCACGCTCTCTCTTTCCCTCTCTCAAATAAATACATATCAAAAGATAAATAAAACTAGGATCATTTTCAAAGTAGCCTACCTTAGTAAAGTTTACTTAGTTTTTGTTTTTACATTTTGTTTCCAGTTTTATTGAGCTGTAACTGATGTATAACATCTTATTAAACTTTATAAAGTATGAACAAAAACTTAAGAAAACCATTTCTTAACTGAAGAAGTATCTCAAAGTTGGGAAGCAGAGATTTTTGTGGGGTTGTGAGGGAAAACCCACACAGCTGGAGAGAAAACGTATCTGTCTGTCTAACTTCAGTCCCTTCTCATGCATTGCTTTGCCTCATGCTGGCTCTCTGTGTGCGCTTGGGGAAGACCTGTCATCTTGTTAGGATGTTCTGGAATCTTTTGCTAGTTTCCGTATGACGTAGCAGAGGTGAAATAGTAGCCGAGTACTTTTCTAGATGAGCCACAATTTGCAGAGGAAAGCCAATGTGTTTGGAGCCATGGGAGCTCATATTGCCCAAGCCACCTAGGATGCGCCAGTCATGAGCAGAGGAGCTGACTGTTGTCGCCATTGTGTAGCGAGGAAACCATGGCTTTACCCAAGGTTACAAGTCCCTCAGGGATTAGGCTGAGAGTTGAACCCTGACTGGTAAAGCTCCAAAGCCCAGGTTCTTTTCTATCGTATCACACGACTCTTCTGTCTCTCGTTTAGTCAGTCTAGTGTTTAGTCTCCTGGAGGGGGAAGAAGTGACTCGACTGCTCCGAGTTTCCCGTTTAACGACACCCCTTCCCAGACCCCAGCAGAGTAGGATAAAGAACTCTGCCACTCCACAGGGGCCTAATGAAAATGTGCACTTCACAAAGTTCCATCCGTCAGAGTTACTACTGCACATGTCCGGTTCAAAGTAGGGATTCTACCCCTGGGGGACAAAAATGAGAGCTCTCATTACCTTTTTTATCAAGTTGTCTTCCAATTCCAAGCTGCCGGAATTAGGTGGGCAAAGAAGGCTTGGGGTTATACACGCTGATAAATTATAAGCTGTCATCTGATTGGATGAGGAATGTTGCTCAATGTTGTATAACACTCCAAAAAGGTATCGCAAGAGAACCACATTTGCTCTTGGCAGCTGGGCTAAAAGCCTAAGGTCAGAAAAATACTCTTTTAAATTAGGCAAGGGATTCCACTTAGGAGGTTGGAAATACAGAGACAGGGAACAGGATACATCCTTGTGTATCTAGCACACAACCCGCTGTAGCAGAGTTCCAGGCATGAATGTATACAAAATTGTTGCACTGAATTCAGTTCCTGAGCCAGATAAACACTTCTCTGGTTAGTTAAATGTATGACAGACTCTTAAGGTCATAACCCTGGCAGTCGATGCTCTTGCATCTGTCCTGGACCAGGGGATGTCGTCTACCAGTTTCATGGATCCAGAAGGTGTAAAACGGCCAAGGATTCCACATTAATAACATCAGGAGAAGAACAATAAGAGCCCTAAAGCGTGCCTCTATTCTGAAGCTGACCCCCATGGGTGTGAAGAATTGAAACTCTTTGGCATCGGTCATGATTTTAGTGGGCAAAGCTGCAAAACGTAAGCCAATGTTCTCCTAATAGTATGTTGGCTGTATTTCTGAGATGTGACCAGAGTAGAGTAATTATTGCATCATTACCTCTGGGCTGCAGTTATCTTCTCCTCTTCGTTCCCTTGATCAATAACACTGAGCCATTTGTCATAGAGATCGGTTAACAATACACTTCCTGGGATATTTCTAAGAAAATCCTTATGGAGATAAAAAATATGTATATATATTATAGAAAATATGTATTGGAAATATTACAGAGAAAATATGTAGTTAAAAAATTCAGTTCAGCCCCCACTTCCTTCACAGATAGCCAAACTGTGACCCACACGGAGCTCGCCTCTGACTCTCCGTTTACTGGCACACGCAGGAGCAGGTGCTTGGATTTTCTCCCGCTAAAACTTAGAGGCAGAAAAGCAGAGCTTAGGCTGTGGTGGAAATGAACATAAAGCTCCCTTCTATCATCTGGAACTTATTTTTTGTGTGTGCTTTTTTTGCAAAGTACCACAAACTGACAGGGTCTGGCCATAGACCATCCTAAATCCTATTAGCTTCTTGGACAGAAACACACATACCCATGTTGCTTGTTTTAAACACAGTGCTAGCTCTTAATTCTAGCAAGAAAAGTTCTGAAACAATCAAAACACAAACAGGTGGGCTCTTGCACACGTATTAGGAAAGAACTAGGTCTTCTCACTCGGGGTATGTGTGCTCCCTGGAAGAAAGCTTCTCTCATAATTGCTTCATTCTTCCTTTTCTTAGCTGTCTAAAAGGCGAGAGTCTACTGGCAGACTCACTGTGGTCCTGAGGATAGATTCATTTCTAGTTTAGGCCAATTCTCCAGTTAGTTTGACATGTTATTATCAAGGCCAAGGTTGCAGAGACTGATTCTCCACCAAGATCAGTCAACTTCAGGAAGAGAAAACTTTAGAAATGTCTAAGCACTATACCCACAAGTGCTCACCCTCTTCCTAGTCGGTGCTTATCACACGGAATCAGGAAAGAACCTACTCACTCTTGCTAGGAAATCGATTCCATGTGTGCACCTTACAGAGGGCAACACCCATCTTGCTACCTAGTGTATCATCATTCTTCTCCTGTCTCCTGAGGCCTATATGTATATTACTACTGGATATCACTATGGCCCCAGTATAAGAGTGGTTGCCTAAGTCATTTCTGGACTTTGCTATTTATCACATCTTCGAACATTAATGGGGGACAAGGAAAGACCAAACGTGACAGATTCTAAGACTGCAGTCATTACTATATTAGCATAGTGTTGTTCAGACCTGTTAATAAGTGCCAAAGTGGATGGATTAAATTCTTCCTCTGTTCTACTTCTTTTGGAATCTTTGCCTTCATTACGAGGGTGGTGAGGATATTTGCTTTGGTAAACAGTGTGTATGTGTCAGTGCATATTTTGAAATTTTTTTCATGACTCGTAATCATTTCAGTATTAGTATTTTGCATGGAGTCTTCCGGAGTGAAGTTGGAGAGGATGGTGTGTGATGAAAACAGAATGTATTTCTAACATATAGGGCTTTTAACTCCTAAAGTAGCTTCCTTAAATTTTGAATTTGTCAAGCGTTTTTCAGTTTCTCAGGTTCTTAATCTATTATGTCCATTATGGTTCTTGAGCAGTCATGATGAAGGACACCAATCATAGCTTCAGTTACTCATGTGTGCATAATGCTAGAACCTTCCCTACCTTTAAGACGGATGCGACCACAAGAACAGATTCTCTGTACAGGTTCACTTTGACCCCAGAATTTAGTTTATCCTTTAGATCTCTGCATGATATTATATTGGCTGATTTGCTGAAGATGCCTTCTGTGAGTGGCTCTTTTTGATTAATAAAGGAAAGCATACCCTGTAGGAAGAAAAGAAAAGTATATGGCATCTCATATCCACAAACGCAGAGCACAAGCTTGGCTTCGTTTTGAAAGAGAAGGGGAATGTAATGGTACACTGTTTTAGAGCGGTAAGGACGAAAGTCTATTTAGATTGGTTTTTTTTTCAGTGTCTCTCTCTATACTTCCTACCCAAATATCCATTTTACAGTCATACACTGAAACATTTTTAACACTTCTTTTAGTCATATTTTCCTTTCCATTGAGTTTACATTTTTAAGTCAAACATTTCTGTTTCAAGGCCTTTGCGGAATCACCGTCTGTTTCCTGCTTTACCATTCTTTTCTCATTATTCCCTTACATGGATGCTCTTCCCCAAGTATGGTAGTCGATTTAGGAAATACTCATTTCCCATTTGTTTATTTCTCTTTAAGTGCCTGTATACTCCATTCCTACTTGTTCTATTTCCTTCCCTCTTTTAAAGTCAGGCTCAAAAACTCTCTTGTCCTTCTCTGATTACCCTCCCTTCTCATGAGTCTTTCATTGTCTTTTGCTCTATCTTCATGTCCTCTCCCTGCTGTGTAGAAAGTTAATGAGGGCTGCACTCAGGGAATCCAACGGATCTGAAGTCTATTATGCTACGTATCTATTGTGTGAGCTGGGGCACATACATACTGTACTGAGGCTTTTCTGATTCGTTTGGGAAGTGCGGAGGACGATAATCCTAGCTAGCCCCTAAATTTGCTGTGATGCAAGGAACTGGGGCAGTAGCTAGCAGGTAGCATGCTAGCTAATATGATACATTTCTTCATGTCTAGCAGAACGTTCCCTCCATCCCGTACCGTGCTTGCAGAGACACCGAATACTCAGTGAATGTCAACACTGACAATTCACTATAGCAGTTTGAGATAACACAGGCCAAATTCTGGGGCTTTCATGTGACATATTCTGTTAGGATTAACAGATTCTTATTTGCCAGAGGATGAATCTAGGCTCGTGTTAGATGTTTGCAGTTGTTAGACTGAGTAGACTCCGCTGAAGGAGACTTGAGACTAATGTGAGTTCAGGAAGGCAATGAAGGGAGACTGTGAAGATGAGCTGGACTCTCAGAGACTCACATACACAGAGTCCAGTTTGACTGATCTGAACAGGACTCCGTGGGTCTTTGTGGAAACAAGAGACAAGTGGAATGGACAACAATGTCTTTTCCTGTTGCATTTGCCTCATGACTCTGCAGGACTTAAATCAGATTCTCTTCTTTGAAATAACAGTAACAGAGCTTCTCAGCCAAAGCCAGTGGCTGTCCAATGACTTCTCTATTTGGGGATAGATTTGGTTGAGGACGCTTGGCCTCTAAAGATTCCCCTCCTCAGGTGGGCTATAGAAGACCAAAATGAGATGACCTACCAGAATTGGGAAGGCCAGGTTGTCTTTATCACACACATCCGTGAGGGAAACTCCAAAGAGCTGTCCCGGCTTTGCAGAAGGTGGGGCTGTGCCCTGGTTGTCCTGGCAAGTGCTGCAACCCCGACAAAAGGCCCTGTCTCCGAAAGAACGGCTTTTCACTGTCTTCTGGCCGGAGTCTAAGGAAGAAGTGAGAGTACTAGTAGTAGTAGTTGTTGTTTAATACGCTGAACCTTCTTTTTCCTTCTTTTTTTTTTTTTAAAGATTTTATTTATTTTTTGACAGAGAGAGAGAGACAGCGAGAGAGGGAACACAAGCAGGGGGAGGGGGAGAGGGAGAAGCAGGCTTCCCTCGGAGCAGGGAGCCCGATGCGGGGCTCGATCCCAGGACCCCGGGATCATGACCTGAGCTGAAGGCAGACGCTTAACGACTGAGCCACCCAGGTGCCCCAGACTCATCTTAATTCCTGATGACTTGTATTTTCCTAAAGGTTTCCTCAAAGCAATGTGGTAAGCATCATAAAACCAAGAAATGTCAAAAGCATGTAGGGATTGATGATACGTGTCTCCAGGTTCTTAATCGAAAGTCTACCTTCTAAGGTGGACTGCTGCCAGTTAGCTGTGATTAGCTAGGCTCAAATCATACTAGCTCTAGTCTCAGGGGCACTTCTCTTAGTCCTATTAATGGCTTTTTTTGGATTACATCCATCATCTTATTTAATCTACACAAGAATTCTAAGATTTAGTCCTTATTTTTATCCACATTTTAGAGATGAATAAACTGATGCTGAGCTAGAATAACTGGCCAAAGATAATATAGCTGGTAAATGGGGGCACAGGAATTTACACTCTTGAAAGGTTGTTTGACATCAAGTTAAGTCCTTTTTTCTCAGTGATGCCAGTTCTTTTCAACCCGTTGTAAAGGGCACTGGAATCCTGTGGTGCCTCAAGAGCCCCTGAGTGAAAAGAGGAGGGAGGAGAAGAAAGTCCCCTTGCTCTGGCTTCAACCAGAGCACATCTGATATACATAAATATATACATTATGTTTATATATTTATATAGTATAAGTATCTAATTATATATTATAATTATAACTACATACATATGTAGTTATATATGTGTGTGTATATATATATATATATATATATATATATCACCCATTTAGATATTTGTGACAATAAATTCCCAAACACTGTAGCATACCATGATGAGTCCTAATGCCATTGTGATCTACATTAGAATCTTCTTGAAGTCAGAGACCTCATCTTATCCTTTCTTTGGTCTCACAACAGTGTGCAACCTCCCTTGACCTGTGAGCCAGCCTTCGGAACAAGGAGCAGATGGAAATCCCTGCCCTGGCGATGCTTGGGGCTCCAGAAGAGCGCTGTCTAAGCATCTCCCATGACCCCTGGCAACCTTGCTGTCTGCTTCTCACTAAAGCCAATTAAATGATTCCCGGTACCTGCAGCCTTCTCGCTGTTAGCACGACTCATTGAGTTCTCTCCCAAGAGGGAAGTGATGTCTTCTCCAAATATTCTGAGGCAATTTTCAAGGAGAATTTGGACAAGAGATATCTGTAACACAAAAAGACAAAAATGGGGTGCTCTTTTTCATAGGGCATAGTTATAAATCACATTTTGTATATAGACCTTGGATCTAAGAAAAAATGTGAAAGACTTCCCAGAAAAATTCAGAGTTGAGACAAATACGTAGAAACCTGGGGCGCCTGGGTGGCTCAGTTGGTTAAGCGTCTGCCTTCAGCTCAGGTCCTCATCCCAGGGTGCTGGGATCAGCCCTACATCGGGCTCCGTGCTCAGCAGGAAGCCTGCTTCTCATTCTCCCACTCCCCTGGCTTGTGTTCCCTCTATCACTGTGTCTCTCTCTGTCAAGTAAATAAATAAAAGCTTAAAAAAAACCAAAAAAACAAAAAACTTAGAGACCAGAGTTCTCTAAGAAATAACTTAGAAAGAGTGATACTTTCCCGTGTACTTTGGGTACACATTTTAAAATACTGCACCTCAGTGGGCTAAAGTTATAATGCATGGCCTAGTTTAATAGCTAACATTTTGGGAACAGTGGTGACGTCTTTAAGCCTAGGATACATTTCGGGGCCCCTCAGTTGAGCGTCTGACTCTTGATTTCGGCTCAGATCACGATCTCATGGTGGTGAGATCCAGCCCTACACGGAGCCAACTTTGGGCTCCGTGCTCAGCGGGAAATTGGCTTGGCTTCTCCCTATCCCTCTTCTTCTGCCCCTGCCCCGCTCACGCTCTCTCTTTCCCTCTCTCAAATAAATACATATTAAAAAATAAATAAAACTAGGATAATTTTCAAAGTAGCCTACCTTAGTAAAGTTTACTTAGTTTTTGTTTTTACATTTTGTTTCCAGTTTTATTGAGCTGTAACTGATGTTGAACATCCTATTAAACTTTATAAAGTATGAACAAAAACTTAAGAAAACCATTTCTTAACTGAAGAAGTATCTCAAAGTTGGGAAGCAGAGATTTTTGTGGGGTTGTGAGGGAAAACCCTCACAGCTGGAGAGAAAACATATCTGTTTGTCTAACTTCAGTCACTTCTCATGCATTGCTTTGCGTAATGCTGGCTCTCTGTGGGAGCTTGGGGAAGACCTGTCATCTTGTTAGGATGTTCAGGAATCTTTTCCTAGTTTCTGTATGACGTAGCCGAGGTGAAATAGTAGCCGAGTACTTCTCTAGATGAGCCACAATTTGCAGAGGAAAGCCAATGTGTTTGGAGCCATGGGAGCTCATATTGCCCAAGCCACCTAGGATGTGCCAGTCATGAGCAGAGGAGCTGACTGTTGTCGCCATTGTGTAGCGAGGAAACCATGGCTTTACCCAAGGTTACAAGTCCCTCAGGGATTAGGCTGAGAGTTGAACCTTGACTGGTAAAGCTCCAAAGCCCAGGTTCTTTTCTATCGTATCACACGACTCTTCTGTCTCTAGTTTAGTCAGTCGAGTGTTTAGTCTCCTGGAGGGGGAAGAAGTGACTCGACTGCTCCGAGTTTCCCGTTTAACGACACCCCTTCCCAGACCCCAGCAGAGTAGGATAAAGAACTCTGCCACTCCACAGGGGCCTAATGAAAATGTGCACTTCACAAAGTTCCATCCGTCAGAGTTACTACTGCACATGTCCGGTTCAAAGTAGGGATTCTACCCCTGGGGGACAAAAATGAGAGCTCTCATTACCTTTTTTATCAAGTTGTCTTCCAATTCCAAGCTGCCAGAATTAGGTGGGCAAAGAAGGTTTGGGGCTATACACACTGATAAATTATAAGCTGTCATCTGATTGGATGAGGAATGTTGCTCAATGTTGTATAACACTCCAAAAAGGTATCGCAAGAGAACCACATTTGCTCTTGGCAGCTGGGCTAAAAGCCTAAGGTCAGAAAAATACACTTTTAAATTAGGCAAGTGATTCCACTTAGGAGGTTGGAAATACAGAGACAGGGAACAGGATAGATCCTTGTGTATCTAGCACACAACCCGCCGTAGCAGAGTTCCAGGCATGAATGTATACAAAATTGTTGCACTGAATTCAGTTCCTGAGCCAGATAAAAACTTCTCTGGTTAGTTAAATGTTTGACAGACTCTTAAGGTCATAACCCTGGCAGTCGATGCTCTTGCATCTGTCTTGGACCAGGGGATTTCGTCGACCAGTTTCACGTATCCACATCTTGTAAAACGGCCAATGATTCCACATTAATAATATCAGGAGAAGAACAATAACAGCCCTAAAGCGTGCCTCTACTCTGAAGCTGACCCCCATGGGTGTGAAGAATTGAAACTCTTTGGCATCGGTCATGATTTTAGTGGGCAAAGCTGCAAAACGTAAGCCAATGTTCTCCTAATAGTATGTTGGCTGTATTTCTGAGATGTGACCAGAGTAGAGTAATTATTGCATCATTACCTCTGGGCTGCAGTTATCTTCTCTTCGTTCCCTTGATGACTAACACCGAGCCATTTGTCATAGTGATCGGATAAGAGTATAGTTCCTTGGATATTTCTCAGGAAATCCTTATGAAGATAATAAAAATGTATATATATTATAGAAAATATGTATTGGAAATATTACAGAGAAAATATGTAGTTAAAAAATTCAGTTCATCCCCCAATTCCTTCACAGATACCCAAACTGTGACCCACACGGAGCTCGCCTCTGACTCTCCTTTGACTGGCACACGCAGGAGCAGGTGCTTGGATTTTCTCCCGCTAAAATTTAGAGGCATAAAAGCAGAGCTTAGGCTGTGGTGGAAATGAACATAAAGCTCCCTTCTATCTTCTGTAACTTATTTTTTGTGTGTGCTTTTTTTGCAAAGTACCACAAACTGACAAGGTCTGGCTATAGAGCATCCTAAATCCTATTAGCTTCTTGGACAGAAACACACATACCCATGTTGCTTGTTTTAGACACAGTGCTAGCTCTTAATTCTAGCAAGAAAAGTTCTGAAACAGTCAAAACACAAACAGGTGGGCTCTTGCACACATATTAGGAAAGAAGTAGGTCTTCTCACTCGGGGTATGTGTGCTCCCTGGAAGAAAGCTTCTCTCATAATTGCTTCATTCTTCCTTTTCTTAGCTGTCTAAAAGGCGAGAGTCTAATGGCAGACTCACTGTGGTCCTGAGGATAGATTCATTTCTAGTTTAGGCCAATTCTCCAGTTAGTTTGACATGATATTATCAAGGCCAAGGTTGCAGAGTCTGATTCTCCACCAAGATCAGTCAACTTCAGGAAGAGAAAACTTTAGAAATGTCTAAGCACTATACCCACAAGTGTTCCCCCTCCTCCTTGTCGGTGCTTATCACACGGAATCAGGAAAGAACCTACTTACTCTTGCTAGAAAATCGATTCCATGTGTGCACCTTACAGAGGGCAGTACTCATCTTGCTACCTAGTGTATCATCATTCTTCTCCTGTCTCCTGATGCCTATATGTATATTACTACTAGATATCACCATGGCCCCAGTGTAGGAGTGGTTACCTAAGTCATTTCTGGACTTTGCTATTTATCACATCTTCGAACATTAATGGGGGACAAGGGAAGACCAAATGTGACTGAGATTCTAAGACTGTAGTCAACTACATTAACATAGGGTTGTTCAGAGCTGCTAATAAGTGCCAAGTTGGATGGATTAAATTCTCCCCCTGTTCTATTTCTTTTGGAATCTTTGCCTTCATTAGGAGGGTGGCGAGGATATTTGCTTTGGTAAACAGTGTGTATGTGTCAGTGCGTATTTTGAAATTTATTATCATGACTCGTAGTCATTTCAGTATTAGTATTTTGCATGGAGTCTTCAGGAGTGAAGGTGGGGAGGGCGGTGTGTGGTGAAAACAGAAAGTATTACTAACATATGGGGCTTTTAACTCCTAAAGTAGCTTCCTTAAATTTTGAATTTGTCAAGCGTTTTTCAGTTTCTCAGGTTCTTAACCTATGATGCCCATTATGGTTCTTGAGCAGTCATGATGAAGGACACCAATCATAGCTTCAGTTACTCGTGTGGGGATAATGCTAGAACCTTCCCTACCTTTAAGACGGATGCGACCACAAGAAGAGATTCGCTGTACAGGTTCACTTTTACCCCAAAATTTAGTTTCTCCTTTAGATCTCTGCATGATATTATATTGGCTGATTTGCTGAAGATGCCTTCTGTGAGTGGCTCTTTTTGATTAATAAAGGAAAGCATACCCTGTAGGAAGAAAAGAAAAGTATATGGCATCTCAAATCCAGAAACGCAGAGCACAAGCTTGTCTTCGTTTTGAAAGAGGAGGGGAATGTATTGGCACACTGTTTTAGAGCGGTAAGGACGAAAGTCAATTTAGATTGGTTTTTTTTCAGTGTCTCTCTCTATACTTTCTACCCAAATATCCATTTTACAGTCATACACTGAAACATTTTTAACACTTCTTTTAGTCATATTTTCCTTTCCATTGAGTTTACACTTTTAAGTCAAACATTTCTGCTTCAAGGCCTTTGCGGAATCACCGTCTGTTTCCTACTTTACCATTCTTTTCTCATTATTCCCTTACATAGATGCTCTTCCCCAAGTAGGGAAGTCGATTTAGGAAATACTCATTTCCCATTTGTTTATTTCTCTTTAAGTGCCTGTATACTCCATTCCTACTTGTTCTATTTCCTTCCCTCTTTTAAAGTCAGGCTCAAAAACTCTCTTGTCCTTCTCTAATTACCCTACCTTCTCATGAGTCTTTCATTGTCTTTTGCTCTATTTTCATGTCCTCTCCCTGCTGTGTAGAAAGTTAATGAGGGCTGCACTCAGGGAATCCGACGGATCTAAAGTCTATTATACTACTTATCTATTGTGTGACCTGGGGCACATACATACTGTACTGAGGCTATTCTGATTCGTTTGGGATGATAATCCTAGCTAGCCCCTAAATTTGCTGTGATGCAAGGAACTGGGGGAGTAGCTAGCAGGTAACATGCTAGCTAATATGATACATTTCTTCATGTCTAGCAGAACGTCCTCTCCATCCCGTACAGTGCTTGCAGAGACACTGAATACTCAGTTAATGTCAACACTGACAATTCACTACAGCAGTTTGAGATAACACAGGCCAAACTCTTGGGCTTTCATTTGACATATTCTGTTAGGATTAACAGATTCCTATTTGCCAGAGGATGAGTCTATCCTCATGTCAGATGTTTGCAGTTGTTAGACTGAGTAGACTCCGCTGAAGGAGACTTGAGACTAATGTGAGTTCAGGAAGGCAATGAAGGGAGAGTGTGAAAATGAGCTGGACTCTCAGAGACTCACATACACAGAGTCCATTTTGACTGATCTGAACAGGCCTCCATGGGTCTTTGTGGAAACAAGACACAAGTGGAATGGACAACAATGTCTTTTCCTGTTGCATTTGCCTCATGATTCTGCACGACCTCAATCAGATTCTACTCTTTGCAATAACAGTAACAGAGCTTCTTAGGCAAAGCCAGTGGCTGTCTAACGACTTCTCCATTTGGGAGTAGATTTGGATGAGGACGCTTGGCCTCTCAGACATTCCCCTCCTTAGAGGTCTATAGAAGACCAAAATGAGATGACCTACCAGAATTGGGAAGGCCAGGGTTTCTATATAACACACATCCATGAGGGAAACTCCAAAGAGCTGTCCTGGCTTTGCAGAAGGTGGGGCTGTGCCCTGGTTTTCCTGGCAAGTGCTGCAACCCCAACCAAAGGCCCTGTCTCCGAAAGAACGGCTTTTCACTGTCTTCTGGCCGGAGTCTAAGGAAGAAGTGAGAGTACTAGTAGTAGTAGTTGTTGTTTAATTTGTTGAACCTTCTTTTTCCTTTTCTTTTTTTTTAAAGATTTTGTTTATTTTTTGACAGAGAGAGACAGCGAGAGAGGGAACACAAGCAGGGGGAGGGGGAGAGGGAGAAGCAGGCTTCCCTCGGAGCAGGGAGCCCGATGCGGGGCTCGATCCCAGGACCCCGGGATCATGACCTGAGCTGAAGGCAGACGCTTAACGACTGAGCCACCCAGGTGCCCCAGACTCATCTTAGTTCCTGATGACTTGTATTTTCCTAAAGGTTTCCTCAAAGCAATGTGGTAAGCATCATAAAACCAAGAAATGTCAAAAACACGTAGGGATTGATGATACGTGTCTCCAGGTTCTGAATCGAAAGTCTACCTTCTAAGGTGGACTGCTGCCAGTTAGCTGTGATTAGCTAGGCTGAAATCATACTAGATCTAGTCTCAGGGGCACTTCTCCTAGTCCTATTAATGGCTTTTTTTGGATTACATCCATCATCTTATTTAATCTACACAACAATTCTAAGATTTAGACCTTATTTTTATCCACATTTTAGAGATGAATAAACTGATGCTGAGCTAGAATAACTGGCCAAAGATAATATAGCTGGTAAATGGGGGCACAGGACTTTACACTCTGGAGAGGTTGTTTGACATCAAGTCAAGTCCTTTTCTCTCAGTGATGCCAGTTCTTTTCAACCCGTTGCAAAGGGCACTGGAATCCTGTGGTGCCTCAAGAGCCCCTGAGTGAAAAGAGGAGGGAGGAAAAGAAGGCCCCTTGCTCTTGCTTCAACCAGAGCACATCTAATATACATAAATATATACATTATGTTTATATATTTATATAGTATAAGTATCTAATGATATATCATATATATAACTACATACATATATATATATATATAGCACCCATTTAGACATTGGTTACAATAAATTCCCATCACTGTAGCATACCATGATGATTCCTAATGCTGTTATGATCTGCACTAGAAACTTCTTGAAGTCAGAGACCTCATCTTATCCTTTCTTTGGTCTCACAACAGTGTGGAACCTCCCTTGACCTGTGAGCCAGCCTTCGGAACAAGGAGCAGATGGAAATCACTGCCCTGGCGATGCTCTGGGCTCCAGAAGAGCGCTGTCTAAGCATCTCCCATGACCCCTGGCAACCTTGCTGTCTGCTTCCCCCAAAGCCAATTAAAATATTCCCGGTACCTGCAGCTTTCTCGCTGTTAGCACGACTCATTGAGTTCTCTCCCAAGAGGGAAGTGATGTCTTCTCCAAATATTCTGAGGCAATTTTCAATGAGAAATGCGACAAGAGAAATCTGTAACACAAAAAGACAAAAATGGGGTGCTCTTTTTCATAGGGCATAGTTATAAATCACATTTTGTATATAGACCTTGGATCTAAGAAAAAATGTGAAAGACTTCCCAGAAAAATTCAGAGTTGAGAAAATTACGTAGAAACCAGGGGCACCTGGGTGGCTCAGTCGGTTAAGCGTCTGCCTTCGGCTCAGGTCATCATCCCAGGGTGCTGGGATCAGCCCTACATCGGGCTCCCTGCTCAGCGGGAAGCCTGCTTCTCCCTCTCCCACTCCGCCTGCTTCTGTTCCCTCTCTCGCTGTGTCTCTCTCTGTCGTGTAAATAAATAAAATCTTAAAAAAAAAACAAAAACCAAAAAACATAGAGACCAGAGTTCTAAGAAATAACTTAGAAAGAGTGATACTTTCCCGTGTACTTTGGGTACACATTTTAAAATACTGCTCAT
The DNA here is from genome assembly GCF_964656455.1 of Halichoerus grypus. Classification (NCBI taxonomy): domain Eukaryota; kingdom Metazoa; phylum Chordata; class Mammalia; order Carnivora; family Phocidae; genus Halichoerus; species Halichoerus grypus. The sequence goes on along the minus strand of NC_135714.1, from coordinate 99,983,270 downwards.
CAGTGGGCTAAAGTTATAATGTGTGGCCGAGTTTAATAGCTAACATTTTGGGAACAGTGGTTACGTCTTGAAGCGTAGGATAAATTTCGGGGCCCCTCAGTTGAGCGTCTGACTCTTGATTTCGGCTCAGATCACGATCTCATGGTGGTGAGATCCAGCCCCACATGGAGCCAACTTTGGGCTCCGTGCTCAGCGGGGAATCGGCTTGGGCTTCTCCCTCTCCCTCTCCCTCTTCCTCAGCCCCTGCCCCGCTCACGCTCTCTCTTTCCCTCTCTCAAATAAATACATATCAAAAAATAAATAAAACTAGGATAATTTTCAAAGTAGCCTACCTTATTAAAGTTTGCTTAGTTTTGGTTTTTAAATTTTGTTTCCAGTTTTATTGAGCTGTATCTGATGTATAACATCTTATTAAACTTTATAAAGTATGAACAAAAACTTAAGAAAACCATTTCTTAAGTGAAGAAGTATCTTAAAGGTTGGAAGCAGAGATTTTTGTGGGGTTGTGAGGGAAAACCCACACAGCTGGAGAGAAAACGTATCTGTCTGTGTAACTTCAGTCCCTTCTCATGCATTGCTTTGCCTCATGCTGGATCTCTGTGTGAGCTTGGGGAAGACCTGTCATCTTGTTAGGATATTCTGCAATCTTTTGGTAGTTTCCGTGTGACATAGCAGAGGTGAAATAGTAGCCGAGTACTTCTCTAGATGAGCCACAATTTGCAGAGGAAAGCCAATGTGTTTGGAGCCATGGGAGCTCATATTGCCCAAGCCACCTAGTATGTGCCTGTCATGACCAGAGGAGCTGACTGTTGTCGCCATTGTGTAGCGAGGAAACCATGGCTTTACCCAAGGTTACAAGTCCCTCAGGGATTAGGCTGAGAGCTGAACCTTGACTGGTAAAGCTCCAAAGCCCAGGTTCTTTTCTATCGTATCACACGACTCTTCTGTCTCTCGTTTAGTCAGTCTAGTGTTTAGTCTCCTGGAGGGGGAAGAATGACTCGACTGCTCCGAGTTTCCCGTTTAACGACACCCCTTCCCAGACCCCATCAGAGTAGGTTGAAGAACTCTGCCACTCCACAGGGGCCTAATGAAAATGTGCACTTCACAAAGTTCCACCCGTCAGAGTTACTACTGCACATGTCCGGTTCAAAGTAGGGATTCTACCCCCTGGGGGACTAAAATGAGAGCTCTCATTACCTTTTTTATCAAGTTGTCTTTCAATTCCAAGCTGCCGGAATTAGGTGCGCAAAGAAGGCTTGGAGCTATACACACTGATAAATTATAAGCTGTCATCTGATTGGATGAGGAATGTTGCTCAATGTTGTATAACACTCCAAAAAGGTATCGCAAGAGAACCACATTTGCTCTTGGCAGCTGGGCTAAAAGCCTAAGGTCAGAAAAATACACTTTTAAATTAGGCAAGGGATTCCACTTAGGAGGTTGGAAATACAGAGACAGGGAACAGGATAGATCCTTGTGTATCTAGCACACAACCTGCCGTAGCAGAGTTCCAGGCATGAATGTATACAAAATTGTTGCACTGAATTCAGTCCTGAGCCAGATAAACACTTCTCTGGTTAGTTAAATGTTTGACATACTCTTAAGGTCATAACCCTGGCAGTCGATGCTCTTGCATCTGTCTTGGACCAGGGGATTTCGTCGACCAGTTTCATGGATCCAGAAGGTGTAAAACGGCCAAGGATTCCACATTAATAACATCAGGAGAAGAACAATAAGAGCCCTAAAGCGTGCCTCTATTCTGAAGCTGACCCCCATGGGTGTGAAGAATTGAAACTCTTTGGCATCGGTCATGATTTTAGTGGGCAAAGCTGCGAAACGTAAGCCAATGTTCTCCTAATAGTATGTTGGCTGTATTATGGAGATGTGACCAGAGTAGAGTAATTTTTGCTTCATTACCTCTGGGCTGCAGTTATCTTCTCCTCTTCGTTCCCTTGATCAATAACACCGAGCCATTTGTCATAGTGATCGGATAACAATATACTTCCTTGGATATTTCTAAGAAAATCCTTATGGAGATAAAAAAAATATGTATATATATTATAGAAAATATGTATTGGAAATATTACAGAGAAAATATGTAGTTAAAATATTCAGTTCATCCCCCACTTCCTTCACAGATAGCCAAACTGTGACCCACACGGAGCTCGCCTCTGACTCCTCGTTTACTGGCACACGCAGGAGCAGGTGCTTGGATTTTCTCCCGCTAAAACTTAGAGGCATAAAAGCAGAGCTTAGGCTGTGGTGGAAATGAACATAAAGCTCCCTTCTATCATCTGGAACTTATTTTTCATGTGTGCCTTTTTTGCGAAGTACCACAAACTGACAGGGTCTGGCCATAGACCATCCTAAATCCTATTAGCTTCTTGGACAGAAACACACATTCCCATGTTGCTTGTTTTAGACACAGTGCTAGCTCTTAATTCTAGCAAGAAAAGTTCTGAAACAATCAAAACACAAACAGGTGGGCTCTTGCACACATATTAGGAAAGAACTAGGTCTTCTCACTCGGGGTATGTGTGCTCCCTGGAAGAAAGCTTCTCTCATATTTGCTTCATTCTTCCTTTTCTTAGCTGTCTAAAAGGCGGGAGTCTAATGGCAGACTCACTGTGGTCCTGAGGATAGATTCATTTCTAGTTTAGGCCAATTCTCCAGTTAGTTTGACATGATATTATCAAGGCCAAGGTTGCAGAGACTGATTCTCCACCAAGATCAGTCAACTTCAGGAAGAGAAAACTTTAGAAATGTCTAAGCACTATACCCACAAGTGCTCACCCTCTTCCTAGTCGGTGCTTATCACACGGAATCAGGAAAGAACCTTCTCACTCTTGCTAGAAAATCGATTCCATGTGTGCACCTTACAGAGGGCAACACCCATCTTGCTACCTAATGTATCATCATTCTTTTCCTGTCTCCTGATGCCTATATGTATATTACTACTGGATATCACTATGGCCCCAGTGTAGGAGTGGTTACCTAAGTCATTTCTGGACTTTGCTATTTATCACATCTTCGGACATTATCGGGACAATGGAAGACCAAATGTGACTGAGATTCTAAGACTGTACTCATTACTTCATTAACATAGTGTTGTTCAGACCTGTTAATAAGTGCCAAGGTGGATGGATTAAATTCTTTCCCTGTTCTATTTCTTTTAGAAGGTTTGCCTTCATTAGGAGGGTGGCGAGGATGTTTGCTTTGGTAAACAGTGTGTATGTGTCAGTGCGTATTTTGAAATTTATTATCATGACTCGTAGTCATTTCAGTATTAGTATTTTGCATGGAGTCTTCAGGAGTGAAGGTGGGGAGGGCGGTGTGTGGTGAAAACAGAAAGTATTACTAACATATGGGGCTTTTAACTCCTCAAGTAGCTTCCTTACATTTTGATTTTGTCAAGCGTTTTTCAGTTTGTCAAGTTCTTAAACTATTATGCCCGTTATGGTTCTTGAGCTGTCATGATGAAGGACACCAATCATAGTTTCAGTTCCTTGTGTGTAGATAATGCTAGAACCTTCCCTACCTTTAAGACGGATGCGACCACATGAACAGATTCGCTGTACAAGTTCACTTTGACCCCAGAATTGAGTTTGTCCTTGAGGATTCTGCAGGATTTTATATTGGCTGATTTGCTGAAGATGCCTTCTGTGAGTGGCCCTTTTTGATTAATAAAGGAAAGCATATCCTGTAGGAAGAAAAGAAAAGTATATGGCATCTCATATCCACAAATGCAGAGCACAAGCTTGCCTTCGTTTTGAAACAGGAGGGGAATGTAATGGCACACTGTGTTAGAGCGGGAAGGAGTAAAGTCAATTTAGATTGGTTGTTTTTCAGTGTCTCTCTCTATACTTTCTACCCAAATATCCATTTTACAGTCATACACTGAAACATTTTTAACACTTCTTTTAATCAGATTTTCCCTTCCATTGAGTTTACATTTTTAAGTCAAACTTCTCTGCTTCAAGGCCTTTGCGGAATCACCGTCTGTTTCCTACTTTACCATTCTTTTCTCATTATTCCCTTACATAGATGCTCTTCCCCAAGTAGGGAAGTCGATTTAGGAAATACTCATTTCCCATTTGTTTATTTCTCTTTAAGTGCCTGTATACTCCATTCCTACTTGTTCTATTTCCTTCCCTCTTTTAAAGTCAGGCTCAAAAACTCTCTTGTCCTTCTCTGATTACCCTCCCTTCTCATGAGTCTTTCATTGTCTTTTGCTCTATGTTCATGTCCTCTCCCTGCTGTGTAGAAAGTTAATGAGGGCTGCACTCAGGGAATCCAACGGATCTGAAGTCTATTATGCTACGTATCTTTTGTGTGCCCTGGGGCCCATACATACTGTACTGATGCTTTTCTGATTCGTTTGGGAAGTGCGGAGGATGATAATCCTAGCTAGCCCCTAAATTTGCTGTGATGCAAGGAACTGTGGGAGTAGCTAGCAGGTAACATGCTAGCTAATATGATACATTTCTTCATGTCTAGCAGAACGTTCCCTCCATCCCGTCCCGTGCTTGCAGAGACACCGAATACTCAGTGAATGTCAAAACTGACAATTCACTACAGCAGTTTGAGATAACACAGGCCAAACTCTGGGGCTTTCATTTCACATATTCTGTTAGGATTAACAGATTCCTATTTGCCAGAGGATGAGTCTATGCTCGTGTCAGATGTTTGCAGTTGTTAGACTGAGTACACTCCGCTGAAGGAGACTTGAGACTAATGTGAGCTCAGGAAGGCAATGAAGGGAGACTGTGAAGATGAGGTGGACTCTCAGAGACTCACATACACAGAGTCCATTTTGACTGATCTGAACAGGACTCCGTGGGTCTTTGTGGAAACAAGACACAAGTGGAATGGACAAGAATGACTTTTCCTGTTGTATTTGCCTCATGACTGTGTAGGACCTAAATCAGATTCTGTTCTTTGCAATAACAGTAACAGAGCTTCTCAGCCAAAGCCAGGGGCTGTCTAATGACTTCTCCATTTGGGGATAGATTTGGTTGAGGACGCTTGGCCTCTCAGAGTTTCCCCTCCTCAGGAGGGCTATAGAAGACCAAAATGAGATGACCTACCAGAATTGGGAAGGGCAGCTTGTCTTTATCACACACATCCGTGAGGGAAACTCCGAAGAGCTGTCCTGGTTTTGCGGCAGGTGGGGCTGTGCCCTGGTTTTCCCGGCTAGGGCTGGAGCCCAGACAACAGACCCAGTCTCTGAAAGAACGTCTTTTCACTGTCTTCCGGCCGGGGTCTAAGGAAGAAGTGAGATTAGTAGTAGTAGTCGTTGTTTTATTCGCTTAACCTTCTTTTCTTTTTTTTCTAAAGATTTTATTTATTTTTTGACAGATAGAGAGACGGCGAGAGATGGAACACAAGCAGGGGCAGCGGGAGAGGGAGAAGCAGGCTTCCCGCCCAGCATGGAGCCTAATGCAGGGCTCAATCCCAGGACACCGGGATCATGACCTGAGCCCAAGGGAGACGCTTAACAACTGAGCCACCCAGGCACCCCGCTTAACCTTATTTTCACCATCCCCATTCTACGGTACATTCATTGCAATGGCTAGAATAGGGAAACAGGCATTTGTTGTGTAGAATTCTCCATTTTTTGAAATTGGCCAATAGCATTCTTATGGTGTTAAGATTTCTTCCCCAGATCCTGCAAACTGATGGTGAAACCTAGAGACTTGATCAGACTTAGTGTCAATGCTTTCAATGCCATCTACTGCCTGTTGTGCTTTATCTTGAGGCACTTAACTTGTTGTTTGTTTCCTATTGGTAAGTATGATTAGTGGATTCATCCAGTGTCAGATCCGATTTTAAAAGCTCAAAAGATCTGGTATTCAAATCAAGCTGAGTTTGTTAATCATCTGCTTTCACAGTGAGTCTCCTCCCAGCCTTAGGTTTCCTCTTTGGCTTTCTGAGTGCTCAACTTTTTTTTTTCTTTTAAGATTTTATTTATTTATTTGGCAGAGAGAGACAGCAAGAGAGGGAACACAAGCAGGGGGGGGATTGGGAGAGGGAGAAGCAGACTCCCACTGAGCAGGGAGCCCGATACAGGGCTAGATCCCAGGACCCTGGGATCATGACCTGAGCTGAAGGCAGACGCTTAACGACTGAGCCACCCAGGTGCCTCTGAGTGCTCATCTTTCTATGATCAAAAGGATCTGCCTTTCATGACATGATCCGCCTGACCCCACTTCTCAGGCAGCCTCTGGTGTCTCTGCTCTCGGCCATCCCCAAGGATGACTTCCTGCAGTCAGGGTTCTTGGGAAATAGTCATTACATGCTGGCTATGTGGTAAGATTCCAGGTGACTGTGTTTTCTTATGATACCCCACCAAGCTACCCAGAGATGATTTTTTTTTTTTGTAAATTATGTTTGATATTTACTGAAAAGAGTCTAATCCACAATGAATTGCACCCAATTCCTCACACATACTCAAACATACATGTATATACACCATACCAGTACAAGGCTTGAAAGAAAACATACAAAAAGAAAAACAATGAGAGATTATGAATGCCTGATTTATCCCCAATTTCCAGAGAAGATTTTGAATTACCCAACATTCCCTATCAAAGGAATGCAGAAGAAGAGCTTTACAAAGAAAAGGTGATCCGCAGTGAAAAGCTGAGTTGAAAGTTTCTACTGCTCAGCTATGAATGTTTTCCTTATAAGATACCTTAACATTTGCTTACATAATCTGCTTAAATAACTGAATTCTTTAAAAGTCCACAGAGGAGCCAAGCTGTAGAAGGATAAACAAATGAGCAACATTTCACCAAACACCCATAAACACCTGTCCACTGGGCTTTTCTGGGATGTAGTGAGTGCATCACCATATCCACTCACGTGGGTGGCAACACTCATGGCACTTGACCAGAGAGACCAGGATCTAAGAACCAGAAGCATCCTGGTTCTGCCACTTAGTTAGATTACTCAAAAGTTTTTAAGCTTTGGTTTGCTTAACTTTAACATAAATGCTGCTGCCTACAACTCGTTGAACTAAATGTAATGTACTACTCAGCACAAGGCATGGCTCATGGCAGCCTTGATAAAAGTAATTTCCTTGCTCAGAAGGCCTCAGGCAGTCTAGACATCAGTCTCTTCCCCCTCCAAAGCAGACATCACTCCCATTCTCTATTTGATTTTGCAACCTCTAGAAGGTAGGCAATCATGAAGGATTGCTACCACTTTACTTAACTAAGGCTCTTTCTTCCTGCCCTGAAATTGATTCCCCTACCATTTTAAAAGGAGTGAAGAAAGAAAGCAAATACATTCTTAAATCCAGGAGGAGATTCCTGTCCATCAAAATGTATGCATTTGCTGAAGACACATGTTAATATGTAAGTTGAGTTGTTGTATGCAACCTGGGTTCCCTACTCTTCCCCTAGTTTTATTATTTCTAAAACTACCCAAATAGATTCCATTATTCAGCTTTAATAAGAAGAATGCTCTTAAGAAGAATGTTGTATCCCTTGGTACAAAGCTATATATCTAGCTACTCTATGAGTATATACAGAAAATAAGTACACATTGGGTCCTATACTTTCTCCAAGGTATTTTCAGCCTTAGCTGGATGTTTTATAATGTACATTATTTGCTGTTAGAGTTCATGTTGCCTCTATTACTAATAAAAATATATGCTATAGCCATGAAAAATATAGGAATGATTAAACAAGCTAACTTTATGGAAACCTATTCTTTCTTAAACAGCCCTGGCAAGATTTGGGTTAATGTTTCCTAATGCTTGAATTAGGGTATGAATATTAAAAAATAAAATTTTGGAAACTTTGTGCTTATAGAATAACAATCATAACAATAAAATACTTTCTATTTTGGCCCAATACTTCTCAGATGAATAACACATTTTCATCAGAGAAAACAAATATCAATGGGAGAATACTGGAATGCTAGGGAAAAAAATAGCAAGAAGGAAGATTAAAAAGCCCTGACCACAAACATTCAGTCTAGCTCCAGCCTTGACCTGTGTCTGAAGCAGACATGGAAGGTGGGGGCAGAATTGAGACTTGAATTCTAACTGTAACCCCAAGGCCACTTCAGCCTAAGCCCGGAATAAATCCAATTCAGTTCCATAACTCTTTACTCCACTGGAGTTCTTCCATTCCAGGTGCATCTAAGCCATGCAGTCATTTGATTCCATCCTGTGATGGCCTGAGATACTAGATAAAACCCTGGAATAGGGAAGACCTGTTTCCAGGCCACAAACAGCTTGTGCTCTAAGAAGACACACAGATGTGTACTCACACAATTATATGTAGAAAGTGTTCTGGGGATACAGAGAAAGGAGTAACAGTCTACCTAGGAGAATTAAAACAAGCACACAACCTTCCTCGAAGTGAGTTGGGTCTTAAGACCTTTGGGTTTCTCTAAGCTTGATTCTGTGCAGTTTTGGGGTTCTTGCCTCTACGGTTCCTCCCCACCCCTCACAGAGAGAGTGAGCTCTGTGTCCTGAATTTGTGGTCAAGAGTGGAGACATGAGCCAAGAGAAGACACGTGAAGAAAGGGAAGGGGCTCACCTCTCCCTTGCTCATTCTGCGTTGGGTGCCTGGGCTTCAGGATGAACTGGCCTTGCATCTCTGCGAACCCCTGCTCCAGAAGGAGGGACTCCTGGAGGGTGGAAGGAGAGATGGAGTCCTCTGGTGTCTGCGGCAGCAGTGTGGTAGATGGAAGATGGCTCATTTTAATTCCATAGGGATCTTCATGTCCTATATGGAAAAAATATAGATTCAGGCTGATGGTGATGGCTCTGATCAAATCCCCCTTACCGTGAGTGTATGCATCACACTGGTATATGCTGCTATTCTGCTGGGGCTTCTGGCTAAAAAGGGCTGTGCCTCCTGAGTGAGCATCATATTCGCTCTTGTTGGGGACACCCTGCAAAAAGCAGGTGCCCAAGGAAAAGATTTTAAAAAGAGAAAAAAAATTTAAAGCATGTTACTTTACTCGGAATACAAAGATTCATCAGCGCATTGCACAATGCTGACTTTTGCTGTGTTTCCATCTGAGAATATTTAAGGCCTTCTAGTTTCTGCCTTGACACTAACGAGATCTGCACATCTTAGGCAAATTACTTGGCCCCTCTGAGCCTTACATTCATCCTTTGAAATGCTTGCCCTCACACAAACTTATAAGGATCAGAGTAAATATATTAATACGCATTGGTGGTTAATATTTTTTAAGTAATTGAACATATATATTAAGAATTGCTAACCTCTCTCACATAATGTCAGTTGAACAGATTTTTTTTCATTTCGTTTTGTCAATTTCTAGAGCCAGAGCTACTCAAGGGCAGTGGGATGGGTTGCCTTTATGCTTTATACTTCCCTCCCACTGCTGCCCTGCCTCCAAGGGGAGTCCTGCCAGGTGATGATCAGAGGGAAGGCTGCACAGTGTTGGGAACCCAGAAGCAAAGTGCAAAACGATGTTTACAGAGTGGAAAACTGCACCCAGAGTCAGTGAGAGTTGCCTGCCAAGTGATTAGTTTTGTTCTTGTATGCTTTAAATTGTTTCCTCTCTATAGAATTCTCAAAGACCCTGTGCTATATGACATGGATCTCATTTTTTAAGAACAGAATGGAAGTTCTCTTTCTGTCACTTCTGATTTATTATTGAATGTAACTTGAGGAGCTTTTGCTGTTCCTTCTCATCTGTCATAGATGCAGTGTCAGTGATGTGTTCACAAGAATCACAGTGACTTCCCTCTTTTAAGGAAAAAGAAGCTTCTACGACAGCAATACAACCAATTCACAAAGATAACCAGGAGATAATCCGCAATTGAGAATTGAGAGCATTGTTAAAAAATGCATTTTGATTGCTGCTAATGGATCATCATGAATGACAGGCTCTCCGGATTCCTTAGAGCTGCCTTGGTGTGTGAAGCTGCTCAAAGTCTAAAAAGTTATCATCTATATTGTTTTACCTAAATTAATGCACTTTATTAAAAGAAATATATTTAAGTATTTGACTTTTTTCCTTTTTGTTGTTGGCCAACTTTTACAGAGATGTCAATATTAATATGAAACATGGAATGGTGGGGGGGATTTTTTTCCTCAGCTATGCCCTTGGTGACTCTCTGTATCCTAAGACTGGGAATATACATTTCATAGAAAGAAATTGGTTATTTAGATTTCCAGATCACTTGAAAATATTCTTTAGATAACTTGGAAAACAGTAATAGCCTCATGGGATTATTTTCTTTTTAAGATTTTATTTATTTCTTTGTCAGAGAGAGAGAGAGAGAGCACAAGCAGGGGGAGCGGCAGGCCAAGGGAGAAGCAGCTCCCCACTGAGCAAGGAGCCCAGGACCCTGGGATCATGACCTGAGCCAAAGGCAGACACTTAACTGAGCCACCCAGGCATCCCGCCTCACAGGATTATTAAAAAGATTTAAAAAAATGCATGTAAGAAGGAATGCTCTAAGATTTCTAGCAGAAATCATTGTCACCATTACCATACATTACTATACTTCAAGGTCTGCTGCAGATCCTCTCTTTTTTCTCTTGTTTTTTAATCCTTCTATTTCTGGTAAGCACTGAACAATTTTGCTAATCCAAAGATTTTTTTTTAGAGAACTTGTGCTAATAACTATTTTAGGAGAGGTGTAATCTGTTTATCAATAACCTTAAGAACAGTGATGGAAAAAGCCTGAGAAACAGCAAAGTGCAGGTAGTTTAGTCAGTGAAGACTTGAGGAGTTTAAATGTGATTATCTCATTTTCCTCATGATGCTGAGAAAACTTCTGGGCACAGAGCAGGTGTTAAACACATACCTATACCTGGATTCAGAGACATGATTGGATTTTAGTGGATTCTCACAGAATAGAGGCTATTTAGTTGTTAGGAACTGGAATTCAAGACTGAATATGAAAAATAAATGTATGGGAAAAAGAAATTCCGATTCTTTGCTTTCATACCTAAGTGAGTAAATAAGTAAGTAAACACTAAACAAAACAATGTTTAAGACAGCTCTGTTTGTCAGGTAAAATGAAGTAGAAACGAAAAATTTACATTTCTCTCCCTAACTAGACCTTAAGCTGATGAATGAAGAGATGTCCTCAGTGCCTGGGAAAAAGTAAGTACCTGGTAATTCTTTAATAAACGTGAGAGTGAATATTGCATGTGATTTTCACTTTTAAGGGTATTTAAGCTTAAGACAGAACAACCATTACTTTGAGATGTAGAGTTACAATTTTGAACCTAATCAATCCCATCTTAGATTTTCCCTGACACTTACCAATGAGTGGGTGTGGGGACGCTTCCTTGCCAGCACTCACCGACAGCTGGTAGTCTTTCTCAGAGCCCTTGGAAACAAAAAGAACTATGCATCATAACAAATCTTTCACAGTACTTGAAGAACACATTTCCTTTGCATATCTATGTTTCCAGAAAGAAGGAATTGGGGCCAGTATAAATGCTATTTGGTCCATGGAGGTAGCTACAGTACTTGTTAACTTGTTCCCTCATAGCCTCCAGTGGACCGTCCCAGGTTCTTGTCATTTTTGATAAAGGCCAGGAAACCGCAGTACAATCAGCCCCTCACTGTGTGGGTGGCCCATGGCATAAGAAATCACAGTTGTGCCCCTTCACTAAGGAGGAAAGTTCTAATCTCGGAGTCCTGCCTTCCGCTGTCTCTAGATTCCTTGGATAATGTTGGCTTTTGCCGCCAAATGTCCCTGCCCTGACATGCATATTGTCCAGAGAGCCATATACCCTGCTGTGACTATTCCCGAGCAAAGTAACTTGAAAGGCATCAATAGCTCAGCAGCCCTGGGCAAAAGGAGACAAACGCCCAAGAGGCCTTGAGGAGATAGCGGACTGAAGTCAGCCACTGGCTTTGGTGCGGGCAAGCCCCACTTCAGGGAGAGGAAGAACAAGGACTCTCACCTAGACGACATATCAGATGCAGAAAACAATCACTCCCAGCAGAATTACCGCCCAGTAAACCTGGAAGTCCTACTTGAAACAAACACATCTAAATTATAAAGATCGCGGAACTATTTTAGAGAGTCTTCCAGGAGACTAAAGCAAAAAATGTTCGACATGGAGTTGTTGGTGATAGGTACTATGCTTGCCCTTGACTCCTGATTAAAAATCAGGGTCTTGCCCTTATGAAGAAAGGTCATAGGTATGGACACAGACACACACAGACACACAGACACACACACATAGCTGAATCTGCTCAAAACTGTATTGCAGATAAGACGTGAGAGCTAATAAGGTAGGGTAGGGTTTGGAAATGCTATGCTGGAATCCCTTAAATCAGGCATACATAAAGCCAAATAGCCCCAATTCTTCATTAAAACAGAAATTCTTTGTGTGGTGAGATTGATCACTTTATGCAAAGGAAAATCACAAACATGAAATAAAATGAGCTTCATCATTAATCAATCTCCCCAACTTCATCCCTAAAACCACTCACTCTCTTTCTAAGACTTAATTCCTGTTTAGGGTATATATATCATACAGGTTAGAAATCAATGTAGATATGTGCTTTACTCAGTACATATAAATTCAATTTTATTTCAGATATATTATTAAATTTTGTTTGTACAGAAATCATTGATTTCTTATGCCAAATTCCAGTTGCTCTGAATTTTTTAGGGGCTTTATTATACCATTGGGTCAGACAGAATTTAAGTAAGAATCTTGTAATTATGTCATGTCATAATAGCAAGACATCTTTGCATTTATAGAGGATTTTATATAAGAAGCGGTGCTTTACAAGTGCTCCCTTCAGTTCTGTCCATCTGACTATCACTCTCCCTCTCTTTTCCCTTAGAAAACCTCATCCTCAAATATGTCCATGTCTTTCATCAAAAAAAAAAAAAAAAAAAAAAAATCCAGCAACTCACACCAGCACCATCAAAACATAAAGGAACAGGCAGTTAAAACCAAAACAAGATGAAAGTGATATGTACGCAACTGCCCCCAGATCCATGGTCTTATTCAGAACTTGCCCTCTTTACCAGTTCATAAGGGGTGTGAGCCGCCTCATCCCAAGGAACTGCACCAAGAGGAGGTAGCTTCTAGCCATGTGGTCTTTATGTCAAAATGTACAACAAAACATATAAGTTAGGATTCCTCTAACTGGGATTGAGTCCTTGCGTGATGACCAGGGTAAATAGGGATGGGGAGGAATCAGGAACGAAGACACAGATAGAAGAGTCCAATAGAGGAGGAAATATTTAGAAACTTAGAAATATTTTATTGTCTGTGTATAAAATATATACAATAAACTGCATGTTGTTATTAGCACTCTAAAATTATAGCCCAATTTTATGCTATGATTTCGAATTCGCAGAAAATTTAAAATGGGAAGACAAGAAGAGCACCCATGTATAGGCTAATAATATAGCTTTGCTGCCTTCAATTTCTAAATCTGGGGGACAAAATATGACTATGATATCTATAATAATCAGCTGTCTTATAATGGGAGGTACACAACACACACACACACAAATCTCAAAAGTCAAAGTTGGTTTTTAAATTAAAAATAGTTTGCAAGGCAACTTATGGTTATTCCTAGCATTGGTAGTGACATGTTGATAATGTCATTCGCTGTGTCTGAATTTGTTCCTGTTACAGTTACAGACTGTAAAAAAGAAATAAGAAAAATTGCTATAAATTTTTAAAAATTTAAAGCAGTGACCAAATAATTATTGTCAAATTATTATCCATACTCTAAAGGCAAAGCTTGTTTTCAGTTAATGACAAAGTAAAGCATATGTAGAGCACACACCCTTAATTATATCTTCATTTCTTTACAGAACATGAAGCTAGTAGGAAACATTTCAGTAAAACATGTATTTCCCTTCAAGGATTTGTGGCTTACAAAATATAGCAGCTTAAGCAAGAAAGAGAAAAACAGAATTCCACGAGGGGACATGAACTGACCCTCAGCTCCATAATGCTATTTCCAAAATAGAGAGGGGAGATAGTTTAAAAAGGAGGAGCTAGATACTTTTCTCTCTTCGCAATTACATACTCAGTTTCAGCAAAATCAGAATAAGAACTGTCTGTGACAGACATTTAAAAAAAAAAAAAAAACTACTATTTAGTCAGTACTTTCTTTGTGTCATCATGGTTACTAAGATTTCCATTGTTGAAATCTGTTGAGACAAATAAAACCAATGAGTCTAGGAAATGAGACTGAAAATTTTAGAAGTTTATATTCCATTCGCAACTCTGACAGTGAGTAGTTACTTATAATATCTCTCTATCACACCTTATATTGAGAAACTGCTCCATACAACAAGGAAAACAGTTATTGAAAATTATCTGAAAGGGACTGATAGGAATCTGAGATGATATCTATAAAACTATCCGAATTCCAAAAGACATTTTAAAATAGGACAATATGTAACCAACTATGCATACAGTTTTTATAACATTATTAGGCAATGAGGCCTGTGTCCTTTGAGAAACAGTGCATGAAGAAGACAAGCAACAGAAGTGGACACTCACAGTCCTTAAAAATATTAAAAACAAAGTTAAAAGAAACTTGTTCTTTCATTGTATTTTTCTTCTTAGGAATTGAAATGCAATTGCTTGATATGACAGATGGCCCAAAAGTTGTTTGATAATCGAACTTTTATAAACACAAGTGTTCATTGATTTCAAACTACTTGAGCTTTAAGGATTATTAAAAAAAAGTGTTCAGAACCTAGCAGTAGGACTCAGAGCACCCAAACTCAAGGATATCCTATGTTAAATTGTCAGGGAGGGGCTTCCTATGTTAAATTGTCTAGAGGATTCAAGACTGGGTCTTAGCTTGAAATTTAGTTAGAAGTAATGGCTCTGCTATTTTTTTTTTTAAGATGTCTGAAAGCCTTTCAATACAACTTAAAAACTTTCCCACGAATTTTTTTTTTAAGATTTTTATTTATTTATTTGTCAGAGAGAGAGCACAAGCAGGGGGAGCCACAGGCAGAGAAGGCAGAGGGAGAAGCAGGTTCCCCTCTGAGCAGGGAGCCTGTTG
Source organism: Halichoerus grypus (assembly GCF_964656455.1). NCBI lineage: Eukaryota > Metazoa > Chordata > Mammalia > Carnivora > Phocidae > Halichoerus > Halichoerus grypus. The sequence goes on along the minus strand of NC_135714.1, from coordinate 99,968,258 downwards.
CAAGACTCCATCCCAGGACCCGGGGATCATAACCTGAGTCGAAGGTAGATGCATAACTGACTGAGCCACCCAGGCGTCCCTCCCTTGAAATCTTTTTAAAGAAAAAAAAAAAATCTCTTTTGAAATACTAATAATCACTTTTTAATTTATCTGGTCTGCAAGATAATGGTTTTCATGGTATAAGGAACATACTATGTTCAAAATAGTAATTCCAGAGACGTATGTATATTTTCCTGCATGTTGTAGGTTCTCCAAAACAGATAAATTCCAGTAGATAGAGCTCTCTGTAAACAAATAACTTCAGAAAAATAAGCTGTTTTTTGGAAATAATTTAAAAGAAAAAGAAATGTTACTTTTTGTTTTATATGAGTCAAAGTGTTACTTAATATATGAAGAACAAGGAAAATGTGATCAATTCTCAAGAGCTGAAGCCAACCCTGAGATGATCTAGATGTTCAGGCTGTTAGCCAAAAACAGCTATTACAATAATGCTCAATGATACAAATGAAAATATGCTCACAATAAACGAAAGAGGCATCTTAGCATAGAAACTAAAAATATTTAAAAATAGAAATTTTTTATCTGAAAAATATCTTAAAGAAAAAATTTACTGACTAGGCTACATTGCATAATGGAGATGACAAAAGGAAGTCAGCGATTTGAAAATAGATAATAGAAATTATCCTGTCTGAAGAAGAAAAGGGGAGAAAAAGATTGAAAAAATTAAGACCCTGAGGGATCTATGAGCAATATGAAAGGGTCTGATATACATATAACTGGACTCTCAGGAGGAGAGAAGAGAGAAAATGGGGAAGAAAATATTTGAGGTAATAATGATTAAAATTTCCCAAATTTGGTGAAATTAAATTTATAAATTCAAGAAGTTCAGAATATGCCAAATAGGACAGATTCAAAGAAAACCATGCTGTGATACTTGATAGCCACACTGCTAAAAACCAAAAATAAAGAGAAACTCTTGAAAGCAGCTAGAGAAAAATGACAAATCACCTACAGAGGATTAATGTTTGATTGATCCCAGACTACTCATCAGAAAGCACAAAGACAAAAAGACAGTGGAACAGCTTTAAAGGGCTGAAAGGAAAAAGTTTGCAAACAAAATTCTACATCCCTCAAAATATCCTTCAAGAGTGAGTGTGAAATAAAGCCATATTCAGAGAAGAGAAATTAAGAAAATCTGTTTGCACCAGATCTGCACAAGAAATGCTAAGGATCATCTCTCTCGGATGAAATGAAAACAGTGTTAGAGGGAAACTTGGATCTTTAGGAATGAGTGAAGAACATTAGAAATGCTTATTTTGTGTAAATTATACATAAATAAAGTTGATTTTTAAAGATTTCAAGGTAATTTTCCATGGAAAATTCTGAATGGAACCCACTGCCACAGCTGAAATCAAAGCAGGCAGAGACAAGAGTGTGCTCTGCTGCTAGAGAACCCTCTGGCCTTATCTCCTTCATGCAATGCATCTACCTGGTGCTTAGAAACCAATCAAAATATTTGCGTGGCTTTTGCTTTGGCCACGAATAGCTACCACTTTTTCCACCTTCAAGTACTCTTTTGTGTGATCTAGAGCTACTGTAAAGTATAACAGGAAAAAAAAAAAATGTCACTTAAAGATACCCAAAGTATCTTGTTCATCATTGCAAATGTCTTGGCTACTGCACTACAATTTCAGAAATCAAATTTTATACAAATAATGGGCAACTGGTTTGATTTTTTCCCCCAACAGCCAAAAGAAAATGAGATAGAAATATGCTGATCCCTTAAAAGTGTCATCCCTCTGAGCTCAATTCAACCCTGATATTCCTTGGAACAAAAGACCTTTCAAAACCCCTCTGCAGTTGATATAACTACTAAGTGAAATACCTGACCCTTGAGTAGATCCTGTACTGGAAAGGAGACATTATTGAGGTCAACTGACAAAATGGGAACATGGAAGGCAGAGTAAAGTATTACACCGATGTTAAATTTACTAAAGGTGATAACTGTATGATGGTGATATAAGAGGATATCTTTATTCTTGGGAAATACTTAGGTTTAAGGATAAAGGGCCATGGCATTTGTATGACCCTCAAAAATAAGTATAACATACACATAATAGGGACAGAGAAAGAAAATAAATGATAAAGCAAGTGGAGTAAAATGTTACTAATAGCTGAATCTAGGTAAAGGGTGCATGGGGTGTTTTTTGTTTTATTTTTATATCTACAACTTTTCTGTGAGTTTACACTTATACCAAATAAAACACCAATGGGGGGAGGGTGGAGAACTGTGGAAACAATCCAAGCCATTCTGTACATAAGTAGTAACCATTGGAAAAAAAGGTTTAATTCTAGTAGGAAATACCTGCATGTGAAAATCACCTTATTACAAGCCAGTGTTATTGCTATTAGAAAGATCCAGAGAAATATTATGGATACTTAACACGCAATACTCTTTCCATGCTTAAGTACTGTGGCATGGATTCCTCTCGCTTCATATTACCTAGGATTCACTCTTTATGTATACAAAGACACGTGTAGACAGGAAAAGACATTTTCCCACATGGTACTTTTCTAAATACTCTCTCTCTTCTTATCTTTTGCTCTCTCCTTCCTACCTCCCCATCTCTCCCTCCCTCCCTCTCTCTATCTCCATCTCCATCTCCCTCTCTTTCATTCTATCTGAATCAGGAACATGGAATTTAATTTTTGGTCTTAAAAACACTTACACAGGCACAGTTCTTGATGTCCTCAGTGAAGATTCTGAGAGGAATGCTTTTTGGCTGGTCCTTCTCTTTGGCTAGATTGATGTACCTAATCAAATTCAATAATAACCCCAAATAGAGTAGGATGAATTAGCTATTAGCTTACTTTCAAATTGATCTATGTGGCTAAAATTTTCAACATACTCTGTTATTTTTAAATGCATGTAAATAAACTCAGCAAAACCAAATTATGGGTTGGGAGAAAACATGCAAAACTATTTCAGGAAAATAAGACATGACTCAGAAAACAACAGGTTGCTCTTGTCATGTAAGATGTGAGCAGCAGATCCAGTCATCAAAGCTTTCCTGCCTAGACTGGAGGGCCCAGCACCTTCAAGGGTAGGAATGAGAAGGTGCTTTGAGCATCACTCAGGAGACTAAATTGCACTGAAGAAAATTTAATATGTATCTTTTGAGAATAATGTTAGCTCCAATCATTAGGTCTGAGAGAAGGGGAAGATGAGAGTGATAACCAGAATTTCATCAAAAATAAGCAATATGTGCATGTAAATAAGAGCAGATTATTTGCAGTAGCAGCCAGGGTACATCTAAATAAGAAATTATTTGAGGATAGTCTAACAATTTCTACTAAGTAGGGGAAGCATAGTGTGTGGGGGCGCTGCTTTGAAGGGATTTATTCTTTTCTCATGGGTTAAAGATGTATAGTATGTATAGTGACAAGATACCTTTGAAGGAAAGAATGCCATTTTTCCTTTTGTTCCGAAGAACTGCAATTTAAAAAAATGGGAAGAAAAAATTAAGATACATACAATACTTATACTAGCAAAATAAGATCACCATTCCAGAAAAAAATATCAGCAGCCAGTTGTTAAGGATGTGGATGCATGTGTTAATATCATACTGTCCTCATAGTTGGGCTTTGGAGGGACCCCACTCTTTTATGAGCGTATTAAAGCAATGGGAAGTAGATCCTAAAGTGGAAGAAAAGTTGGTTTTGAATCTGAACACTTAATTGTAACTATGTGATGCAAGCTATGCGATCATGGGCACTTTGCTTAACTGCGCTGATCTTCAGTTTCCAGAACTGGAAAAGGGTTAATTATACCCCGAGTGTTCCTGCAGCTGCAAGTGCTATTCAGATATAAAGAACATTATTATTCAAATTAAATCATACTTAAGGAATTTGGCATTTGGATGGAACTATCTTGGCCCAGAAACAAGAATATCTTTTTAGGAAAAAACACCTGTAATATTTTTATTTCTTCATCCACACAGCAGCTTGGAATGTGTTAAATTAGTTTCTAGAAAACATTCTTCATTACTGTGATCCTCTGAGCAAGATCAATCCAGCTAGTGCTAAACTACTAAAGGTTAGTCTTTTCTCAACTAAAGTTTTCACAGCATTTAATATCCAAAGTTGCGAATGTTTTAAGCCTCATTCATACATGGCCTTACCACTTACTAGCGTTTTTTTACTGTGGGAAACTACACAAAATAAAATTGACCATTAGTGACCTTTAGTACATTCACAGTTTTGTGCAACTACCGTGACTGTTTAGTTCTGGAACATTTTTTCACCCAAAAGCAAACCTGTGTCCATGAAGCAGTCAGTCACTCTTCCTTCCTTCCTGTTTCTAGCTCCTGTACCATATTTTGTGTATTTGTTGATAAACACTTGGGTTGTTTCTACTTTTTTTTGTTTGTTTGGTTTTTGGCTATTGTCGACAATGCTGCTATGAACGTTTGTGTATCAATTTTGTGTGCACCTATGTTTCTCTTGGGTATACATCTGGAGGTGGCATTGCTGGGTCGTATAGTAATTCTGTTTGACTTACTGAGGAACCATCAAACTGTCCACAGTGGCTGCCACATTTTATACTCCTCCCAGCAACACTGCTCCCCAACCCCTCCATCGCTGTTTCAGGATTTGTCCCATCTGGAAAATGGAACGCCCACTTCGCGCCCCAGCCTGCCTATGCGCATGGACACAGCTTCTAGTTAGCCATGCTGATCTGCAGAACAGTAATAATAACAAATAGCAAAAGCACTAGGTGCCAGGAATTGTTATAAATGCCTTCTATATGTTTACACAGCTTTTTAACTAATATAACCTGTAGAAGCCTGGCTTCCACATTTTCCTCCTTGTTAGGGAAAAAAAGTTTCTTGGAAACTCCCCTGTCAAAGACTTTATACATTCCCAATTGAAACTGGTTCCTTCCATTTGCAACATGGAGAAGACAGTAAGCAAGAGGAACTGAGAATCTTTACAGAAATACGTCGTGGAAAAGAAGACATGCGGAGAGCATATAAATACATATTTCTTCCCAATAAGCTTTGAAAATTTTTCATCAAGTCAACGCTGCATTATAGGGCTTAATAAATTAACAACTTGTAAACATTTTCGTTGTCTTCCCTTTGTGATGACGTGTGGCATTTTGGTGGAGTGGGGTGAGGAGAAGAAAGGAGGGTGTTAAGTGCATGTGATGAACACTCATTGTGCAAAACAAGAATGAGACTTGGGGTGTGGTTGTTTCAAACAGCAGATGTAAGTGTTGCACCACCCCTGTAAACTCAGGAGTGTCTGCTCAGGATGTCCGGGGTAGAGAGTCACATTCCCCATCCTCATGTCAGCCTAAGAATGTGTCTTGCACAACTAACCTCTACTCAACGCAATCATACTGTTGTTTTCGATGGTCACCTCTCTAGAGACACCAACTAAGATAAGCAGTACACAGCAATTCAGGCAACCTCATATTCAATGACATGATTAATTTCTTTGTATAATTACATACTACTTTTAAAGGAATGAACTTGGGAGTATAAGAGCAATTTTTCAAATTTAATTGGACTCTTTAATAGTACTTGCTCAAGAAAAATATGCCAGTGATTTGGAAACACAGATACCCCCTGGGAATTAGGGGGCAGGATATTGGAGAGGGGTTCTAGAACCTCACTCTCTTGATTCTCCTTCCATATGCCTAAAACACCCAATTCCTCAAGTGGCTCCTAGAGCCCATCTGAAAAACCACTGATCAAAACCAAAAGAAATTACTCCAATAGTTCCCACTCTACGTTATCTACTTGCTCCCATTTGTACATACCTTTTGGGGGAAAGTACAAGGCAAATGAGTGTCATTATGGGAAGTCAAAAAGTGAGTCACTGGCTTGATATATAATCAGATTAAAATGTTTTTCTTTTTAACCCATGTAAATACAAGACCAAACGGTCGGTCTTACCTGAAGGTGGCCACAAAGGTCACCGTGGGCCAGCCCAGGATAAAGGACCTCCCAGCACAGATGTTGGCATCCTCCACTCTGTCCATACAGTTGGCAGTCCACACGGTGTTCAGTGGTATTTTATTTTTTATCTTAAGTTTTTTCTTATACCTAGAAAGATACCCAAACAAGACCTCTGTCAGTTTGTTTCATAAATGTTATGGGAACAGCCGTGCTCATCAGAGACCAGTTCTCACTGCTCCAGGGCACAGCATGCCTCCCTTGTCTCTATTACCCTCTGTGCCCAGCACAGCAAATGGTGACATGACCTTTACAAAGTGTGTGTTGAGCGAAGTCTGGCCCTAGGAAGGCCCTGAAAACACTTCCTCAAATGGCAGCAAGTGGCCATTTTTCTGAATGTTGAGTGTTGAGTAAAGACGATATATTGCAGAGCTTTTTCAGAAAACCATTAATTCATTTATTATTGTTAGAATTTGTTTCTTATTATATATAGTTTTATGGTTATTATTAGAGTTAATTATTCATTTATGACTTGCTTACTTCAAAAAGTATTTGAGGGGCTGAACAAAGCTACCTGTACACGATTTATAAAAATAGTCATACAATTTTTTTCTTAAGAGAGACAAACCAGGGGGCGCGCCTGAGTGGCTCAGTCGGTTAAGCATCCAACTCTTGGTTTCGGCTCAGGTGGTGATCTCAGGGTCTTGAGATCGAGTCCCCGTGTAAGGCTCCCCTCTCAGTGGGGAGTCTGCTTCCCCTCTCCCTTTGCCCTTCCCCCCGCTCACGCTCATTCTCTCTAAAATAAATAAATACATAAATAAATCTTCAAAAGAGAGAGAGAGAGAGAGAGAGAGAGACAAACCAAGAACAAAAAATAAACTTGGATCAGAAAGATTTAAAAGTTATTTTCAACCTTAATTAAAAAAAAAATACTTTCTAGCCTTTAAAGCATAGGTTATTTTCAATTTCCCTTCTTAAAATTTTATCCATATCATTTTCCCTTAGATTCTGGCTAAAACTGAAAAACTGTTAGCCTACAGATTGAGCCCAATTTAAAAATCATCAATCCATCAATCAATCAATCCCAGATCAGTGGTCAGGAGGTCGTATATGTGAGTGATGGATACTTCCCATTTCTCTGAGGAGTCAGAAGGTGATCAACTTTGTCAGTGGTGAAACTGCTTTTTGACAATTTCTGCCTAATCTTCTTTGATCTCTAACATGAAAACCACCATATTGATTAATTTGGTTAATTCACAACTTTAACTCTCAGGTGGGCTTGAGATTTAAATAGTTATAAGCCCTCTGAGGGATGCTTAGGGAACTTGGACACACCACTCTGGAACTCCTTCCTATTCAGAAACACATGTGGAAACACTAAACTAAAATGAGATCAAAGACACCTCATGTGCAAAAATCCCTATGACTCCAATGATTCATGGAACAATTAAAGCTAAGACTCTCCAATGGGTTTTATGAAAGAAAAATAATTTTGCTGGAAGCGCACTTGAAGGATAATCTAGATTCAAAGTTTATGACACAATGAATAAAGTCATCAGATAAAATCATTATCAGATATCAGATGTCTGATTATCAGATAAAATCATTTTTCTAGATAGTAACTCCAAAGGCGTTGCCAAGGTAAAAATATATGGCTAATGGGAAAGATAGACATATATCTGTTTGTTTTCACAGATTTTTTTTTTGTTTTTCTAATGTAGGTATCTGTGTGTATACAGACACCTGAGGTACTGTGTGGAAACTTCCAAATACATTGACCTGGAAAAAGGCATCTCAATAATTCTCTCCTTAGTTCAAGAAAGCGCCAAGATTATCTACTCCAAACCAAGGAGTTATCCCAAAGCCCAGAGCATGGTTTCTACTGTCCTATAACATTTGGAGCACTTACCATATGCCAAGCACTGTTCTAAATATTTTATAAATACAAATATAAAAAATTTAATCCTCAAACAACTACACTAGGTGGTCTTTATTAGCTCCATTTTACAAATAAGGAAACTCACAGAAAGGTCAAAAAAATTGCCAAAGGCAAGAGAGTTTGAACCCAGACAGCCTAACTCATGAGCCCATGTTTGTAACCACTTGGCCTCTGTGGGTGCTGACCTATCGTTCCATGAACTACCCTTCTCATGTTTCCTACCCTCACTCAGCCTCACTTCGGTCCCCAGAGCCATCAGGCTTTCTCATGGGATTGTCTGGGGAGTGAGAGGATAGATCTCAAGACATTGTATTAACAAAGCTACTTGCTAGCTTGGAAATATTTAAAGTTTATTACAACAAAGCTTCATACTTCAGTGGATTCTTCTAGGGTCTTACTGCATTTCTTCACTCTCAATCACTGACCCAACTGGATTATCTCAGTAGAAATTGGAAAGTATTAATCTAATGGAAACTGACTTGAGGAGAAGAAAGAGGAGGAGAAAGAACTGTGGTTTTTATTTCTAAAAATAGTCCTTTATTATATTTGTATTAACATGATGGATATCACTCTTGCTTTCTGTTACCTCAACCTTTATACCAGAAGGGAAGCCCCAGTGCACTGTGGAAATTTACAGGATTCTAGGGAGATTTCCCCTGTTCTAAGAAAGGGGTATCCTTTTACAGATGTTGGGAGTGGGGGTCATGGTATATTCTGTAAGTAATTCTTTGTAATTTCACGCATAATGAGTTAATAGTCATCTTCATCTTTTGACCTAATTTAAATTCATTTTTTGTTTCATTTCATATTCTTTAATACCTACATATGAGGCATGTGATGTCTAAAGAACTAAGTTCAGTCCCTTCCTTTTTGTAAATTCTTCATGGGCCTCTACTAGTATTAATATCTTAATATTTATCAAGCAGATACTGTTCTTAAAAATAAAGTAATAATTTTATTTGAAAAATAACTTATTTAGTATTCTAATGAATATCAAAAGTAATAAGGAAGGTTCCATCTGACCTCAATTCTTGAGAAATTTCTAAAGGTGTATGAAAAAAATCCCCAAACAATTTCCACTATTATTGACATCTTGTACGACTAGAGAAATATAATTTCTTTGTGAAGAAACAAACATTTAAATTCCTTTTACGATTACACACAAACTAAAATTCACTAATTCTGACAGAATAAATAGGTAGCAATTAGTCAACTACTTACCCAATCTGTGTTAATTTCTATAGCGTCAACCTAAAGATGAGAGTTTCCAGCTGAAGCCTGCAGGTGAGCTGAGGTAAAATGGAACCTGGGTCACCCCAACCCCTTCTTCTTATAGCTAATTGGAAAACGTAGGCCCTAAATTCAGATTATTAATTTGAACAGATTGATTCAGGGCATAACACAATCCTCCAAGAACAAGGATGACAGGGATGAAACAAGGTTGTTAATGCAGGAGCTATTTCTTTTTAGTTGTTTCCTTCTAGAAAAAAAAAATGTAAACTTTTCCAATATTAACAGTGATCATAAATATACCCAAATATTTACTATGGGAATGTTCTCATAGTCGTTTTCTAAAAACTGTGGCAAAAACTTGTACGCGGCCACAGCATGAAGTGCTGCTCGTGACTGCTAGGGACAGAATTGTGTCCCCTCCCCCACTGCTCCCCACAGTCTTACCGTGAAGCCCTCTCTGCCAATATGACCATGTTTGGAGAGAGAGCTTTTAAGCGGTAACTAAGTGTAAATGGGGCCATCAGGGTAAGGGCTTAGTCCAGTAGGATCGGTGCCCTTGTAAGAAGAGGGAGAGAGAGCTCTGTGTGTGTGTGTGTACATGCAGGCGCTGAGGAAACCCCACAGGGCATAGGCCAGAGGGCAGCCATCTGCAAGCAGAAAGACAGCTCTCGTGGGAACCTGACCCTGATGGTGTCCCGAACTTGGACTTCCAAAAATCTGTGTTCTCTCTCTGTCAAGGGCCTTGGTTTTAGAAACCAAATTCAAGTGCCTGAGATCACTTACATTTTCTAATATTCCTAATGGATGTAAAAAGTATATAAGATAATCTTTCAGGAGCTGAGTCTCTTAAAGAGAACATTATTAAATACATTGATGTAGATTTTGTCACATCATAAAAACCCTTGCGTAGACACAAAGACCTATCTCAGAAGCAATATGTGAAGAGGAAAAATGTTGCACTTCTTTTGTAATAGTGAACCAATCAAAATAAAAAATTCAGCTCTTAAAAGGATGCAGTTCTCTCATGGAGAAAGAACACTGCCTTTATATAAAATCTTTTCAGCAGAACACCGTAGGTTCCGTAAAACCCGCTGCGAGGTAAGCAGTATCCAGGACAATAAACGGCTCTAGTAGGAAAAGAAAGGTCTTCTCCTCTCCCTAAGTGCGATAATAATTACAAAGATGAAAACAAAGTGAAGGACAACCTGTTCCCCTTATAAATCGAATGTGAGTGGTCTGCAAGGTCCCAAGGAGCAGGAAAGGAGTTTGCTGTTTGTTAGCGTGTCTCGGGCTGAGCATGGAAGAGTAGGTGTGGCATGGTGTGGCAGGAAGAGTGTGGCCTTGGGATGAAGGCAGGCCTGGCTTGGAGTCTCTCCCACCATTTCCCTGTGGATGACAGGTCCATTCCTGAGACTTCCTCCATCCCCATTTTCATTTCTGCAGCCGGTGGATGATAACAATACTGGCCTTGGAGGGCTGTGGGGAAATCACACGAGGAATCTGTAATGCTCCTCGTGTGGTCCCCAGCATGCGTCCCACACATTTTAGTCTCCTGTACTCACCTTGGTTAAATAAAGAGAATGGTAACTACTCTGCTTTTTTTAAAAATAATGATGTGGCCCTCTATCGGGAGGAGCAGAGTGCGTCACATGGACCTCATGTCAGGACCTGGACAGTCTTTTTCTCTCTGTCCTCCTCATGACATCACCACCTCCAAGGCTACATCTGTAGGCAATATCACTCATCTCAAATATATTTTACTATTTCTGTCTTTGCCTCTGGTTTTTTTTTTTTTTTCTTTTTTTTTGGACAGCTACACTACCGTCATTTCTCAGTTCACTAAGCATTCTGACCTATTTCTTACCAGATACCAAGCAGATTGGAGTTGTTTACTCACCGTAAAGGAAAGGTTGATTTCAATAATGAAAGAGAATCTAGGTGTTCATGGAATGTTGTATGAAATTCAGAAAAATAGAAAGAATAGAAACAGCAGCACCACACGTAGAATAAAAGCCTGTACTTTGAAAGAAACGGACCTAATTTCAAATGTAGACTCTACTCATCACTAATATGGTGACCTGGGCAAAACCTTCAGACCTCTGATTTTCAGAGTTCTCCTCTAAAATAAAAATAATCCCATCTCACAGCGTAGTTGTAAGGTTGGAGAAGATTACATACATGAAGTTCTTAGCATAACATCTGTCATGTAGTAAGCCCCTGATAAATTATCATTAATGTCACTCAGATTGAGTATAGCATTTTGCCACATTAGTACTTGCATGTCTTACTAATGGCATGGCATAACTGGGAGCTGGTGAGGGCAGCAAAATAAAGGGGGGTAGTTTTTTTTCTGGTGACTAAAAAGCTTCTTGGTATTTGGTTTGTTGGAATAGTCTTTGTCTTTCATGATGTTTTGTGAATAATGAAAACAGAGACAGAGCAAGTAAACAGCTGACCTCCCACCCACCTGCTTTTGGACACTTATTGAGCAATCATCAGGTTCCAGGCTGGATATCAGCTGCATTTGTGTTCAGGGTTGAGAGGAAAGTACACGCAGTTAGTTCTGTCTCCAGCATATATTCCAAATCTGTCTGCTGCCTCCTTCCTTTTTACTGCACTCCTATCCTGGAGCCCTTGAGAGCAGCCATCAGGACTACTGCCTCCCCTAACCAGTCTCCCTGCTCCCACTCTTGCTTAAGCATCCATCCATTACCTAGCAACAGTCAGAAAAATTTGCTAGAGCTATAAATCAGATTCGGTCAGTCCTAGTTAAAAATGCCATGGCAAAATGTGTCCACTTTCACCATGGCCTGTGCAGACCGTGTGTGACTGGACCCTGAGCGCAGTATCACATCTGATCGCATGCCCCATGCTTCGGCTCCCATCAAACCAGCCTTCCTGAGCCCCTCCCCCCAGGGGTCAGGTTGCACCCACGTAGCCTGCCGGTCCCTCAGCCTAGAAGGTTCAGGCACCTCGTCTAGGAACGTGGCTGCTTCTCATCCCATAGATCTAGTTTCAGTGCTGCCACCTCAGAGAGGCCCTCCTGGACTACCCCTCTCTCAAACGTTCCCATCATCTCCACACAGCCCCCTGTCTACCTTCTATCAGAAGCACTAATCACAATCTATAATTACCCCTCTTATTTTTATCATTTGTCTGTAAGTTCCAGGCAAGAGAGACACTGCTTGTCACATTCTCTATTGTATTCTCTGCAGGCAGGGGAGGGGGGGGTATGGCACAAAACAAGACCTCCATAAGTACTTGTTGAATGAATGAAGGATCAAAACATGGGCAAAAACAAAAGAAAAAAAATGTCATGTCTTCTTATGGTAAGGGTTAATGGAAATGTAACTTCGTGATCATCACGAGGGCACGTTGCTTAGTATACATACTTGGTATCGGACACCAGCAAGAAATCGCTGAACAAGAAGAGGTGCCGCTTCTGCCTCCTCCAGCCTCTCTTGAGCTCGACGGGGCCGTGGATAAGCAGGGTAGGGGCGGCACCCTCAGATGATGTAGTGCTTTTGCTGCGGGCGTCCACCTCAACAGAAGAGCTCTTCCTGCAACCCACCAAACACCACGGAGCAGCTAGTTACTAGTCAAATATACAATAGAGTTGTATGCTAAATGTCAAGGTTCGCACAACACTAAAATTCAGTCTCAACCCCGAAAGCAGAGCTCCAGAGCTCACATTCAGGGATCGCTGAGTTATAGAAAGCTATTGAAAGAGATGAGGTCGGACGTCTGGGTGGCTCAGTCGGTTAAGCGTCTGCCTTCAGCTCAGGTCATGATCCCAGGGTCCTGGGATCGAGCCCCACGTCGGGCTCCCTGCTCAGCGGGGAGCCTGCTTCTCCCTCTGCCTCTACCCCTCCACCCTGTTTGTGCTCTCTCTCTCTCTCTCTCACATGCTCTCTTTCTCAAATAAATAAACACAATATTTTGAAAAAAGAGAGAGAGATGAGGTCACTTGGTGAACTGATACCGATGGAGAACAGTTTCAAGGACAAAGCCCTTGGGCATGCCAACACTCAGACGTGGGGTGGAGAAAGCAGCAAAGCTAATCATGAGCTGTTAGGAAGGGGAGAATCAAGAGGTAGAGTGTATTACAAGAAGGCAAACAACAACAAACAGGACAATTTGTGGCCTAATATAAAACAAAATGATATGGTGTGTGTGTGAAGAATTAATTACAATTTGCTTTCATGTTAAGATAAAAATGAAGACAACTGAAGATTCTGGAAATTTACTTATCTAAATCTATCTAAATCTTATCTAAATCAATATTCAAACTTGGGGGAAAAATTCTCAAAGATCGGCGAAAATACTGGAAACATCAAAAAGTTTCTAAACACAAGAGTTTAGCTGTTACTTGGCTGAGCTCTGACTGAGCTCTGATAGGACTTTCTGGTCGTCATAGGTAAAACAACTAAATTGAACAGAATGCAAAAGTTCTTTCATAAATAGGACAGATATTTTCATAGACCTGGGAAAATTCTCTCTCGTGGAGCCAAGAAAGTGTCTCCTCCGAGAAAGTAAGCCCTGCTCTCTTCAGCTCAGCGGCACTGAATCTTACGAACCTGAGTAGCTTTTCATGAAGCTGTTGCTGAAGTTACTCATTAGTTTACATGTATTAGAAGAAACAAAAGAGAACAACACTCCCTGTTACTGTCAGTCTGTTTTGAGGCTCAAAAAGAGTATATCAAAAGACTACCTTCCGCGGTGAAGCCTTGAACGAGCACCTATAAGTTCAGCATGTTTTCTGAATGACGTGAACATCCTTTTGTCTTCAGTTCTCAGGACTGAAAATCAAGTGAGTCTACAGCACTAGGCAGAGTACTGTAAAATGCTTGAAGCCTGAGGATTCCACAGTAACCTGGGATCACTACCATTATGATGTCACGGATCTAAGGCTCATGCCATAACTGCCAAACTGACATACTTGTTTCCCTGATTTGGCCTGCACGTTTTGATTTTTTAAAAGTAATCTTTTTTTTTTATTTTGAGATAACTATAGATTCATATGTATCTGTAAGAAATAATACAGAGAGATTACATCAATTTTCTACAGATAGAGACTTCCAGACACTTCCATCACCACAAGGATCCTTCCTATTACCCTTTTACAACCACACACACTTCCTTCCACCTCCCCCACCTCTTTAATCCCTGGCAATCACGAATCTGTTCTCCATGTGTATAATTTTGACATTTCAAGAATGGTATACAGAGGGGATCATATAGTATGTAACATTTTTGTGATTTGCTTTTTTCCACTCAACATAACGGGAGAGTCATCCGGATTGCCACAGGTGCTCACAGTCCATTTCTCTGTGTCTCTTAGTAGTATGCCAGGATACGGCTGTATCACAGTTTGCTTCACCACCTGCTGAAGGAATTCTGGATTGTCTGCAGGCTTGGGCTTCCACTAATAAAGCTGCTGTAAACATCTGTGTACAGGTTTTTGTGTCAGCGTCGGTCTTCTCTTCTCTGGGCTAAATGCCCAGGAGTCCAATTGCCAGGTCCTAGGGTAGCTGCTCTGTTTTGTTTTTTAAGAAACTGTCTAACTGTTTTCCAGAATGGCTCTGCCATTTCACATTCTCACCAGTACTGCGGGAGTGATTCAGTTTCCCCACAGCCACACTAGCATTGGGTGTTGTCATTTTTTATTTTAGCTGTTCTGATAGCTGTGTCGTGATATCTCACTGTGGATTTAACGTGCATTTCCCCAATGGTTAGTGATGCTAAACATCTATTTGCCATGTGGACATCTTCTTCAGTGTGACGGAACCTACAGTAGTCTGTTAAAAACATTTTCCGTGGAGACGGTGTTCCCTGTCCACTGGAAAACTGACCGTTTTACAGATGAGGAGGTGCTTCACGGACAGGTTAGACGCTTTCAACCCAAGCGGCTGCGACGTAACGTGAAGGATTCAAATCCAGCTGACTCAGGAGGTCACTCAACTTCCTGTGAGGGCCCCCCACTCTTCTCACACGGACAGTGTCTTTCCTTTGACAACAGTGGAGGACTGAAATTTGATCCTACTAACAAAGTTCGTGGTTTCCCTTATAGGCACCTCTAACAGGTATGTGAATCCCTCTCTTTTATTCCCCACTCGACTCTATGGACCTCAAGGAAAGAGTCTATGTCTGATTTATCATTTTAATTCTCACAAACATTGGCACATTGGAGGAATTCAAAAATTCTCTTGAATGGGTGAATGAAATAGTTTTCTGGCATGGATGGATGGGGAAAAGGCATGACCTAAACTAGTCTCTCTCTCATTTACTTCATTCATTCAACAGATAGTGTTTGAACCTGTACTAGGAGAAAGACACTTGCTAGGTCTGGGCAACAGAGAGCCAGGCCCCACTCTCACAAAACCAGGATTTAAATGGGGGGGTGCGGGGGCAGAAATTAAACAAAGAGCGTCATCAATAACTGTGTAACACCAGACTCTGGAAAGTACTGCAGAGAAAAATTAAAGAGTGAGATGAGAAATTAAAAGAGGGACCTGACACCTGATTTCAGTTGTGAAGAAGTCTCCTTTGAAGAGCTCCTTTAAAATGAGCTTTAAAGAATAATTAGGGATTGATTAGAGAGAGGAGAGAAAAGAGGAAGGCAGAGGGAAGGGACAAGAAGAGAAGTGTATTGGAAGGGAAGATACATTTTTCAGCTGAAGGGACAGAATGCGAATATGTGACGTTTCAGAGACATGGAAGAGTTTGCTAGATTGCAGACACAGGCAGAAGGTACAGGAGCATGAAATATGCCTGAAAAAGTAAGTAGAGGCAAGAGCACAAGTCCTGGTAGACCTCTTAGACTTTACTGAGGCCTCTCATCTTAAAACCAAACTAGCACAGAAGTGACATGTAGATAGTGGCCTTCAGACTTTTCACCACTTTTATTTTTTTTAAGATTTTATTTATTTATTTGGGGGGGGGCGGGTAGCAGAGGGAGAGGGACAAGCACAAACAGTGCTGAGAGTGGAGCCTGACCTGGGGCTCGATCTCACAGCCCTGAGATCATGACCTGAACCAAGATCATGACCTGAGCCGAGATCAAGAGTCAGAAGCTTAACCGACTGAGCCACCCAGATGCCCCTTCTCACCACTTTTAAAGGGACAAGTGCTAGTCTGGACACGTTTGATTGTATTAGAACCATGGAGGCTCATTGGGCAACACTTTCTGGCCTCCCATCAAGCATCTGTCAAAATTTATTTAAGGTAAAAATGTAGGCAAACTTATCTCTGCACCTTCCCCAATTCCCGGATTATGTCCCATTTCTCTGCCTCTCCCTTCAGAGAAGTTCGAGATTTAGAGACCAGGAAAACTCTCCTTCTAGAATCTAGTATCTGCTTATCAATACTGATATGCATCAGTCTCACTTGGGGGAGTTTTCAGGCACTCCCTCTGTAACCCCCAGAGGTTCTGATTCATCAGATCCAGAAAACCTGTATTTTAAAAAAATTTTTGAGTGATTCTTGTATGTAACCAGGATTGTGAGTTACTAGTCTTCAGGAATTAATTGAGAAAGATGTAGTGTTCTGATTCTATCTTCCCCTTGTAGTAAAGCCAAGGAGAGAAAAGTTTTCTCAGAAAGATAAAGGGAGCTTTCCTTAGTCATGTAATAGTTACATTTACAGTAATAGCTAAAGCTTAATTTCTTCTAAAATACCATTGCTATTTATTTTAATTTGGTGAATGAGCTCTAAATAGAATAACAGTGATAGGGTTTGTTTTCATCTATTTCATTGAACACTTAACTTTTCACCCTAAATATCAAATAGAAGAGACAGTATAAGGTGATCCTATGCCCATAATACCAATGTTTTTAAGCATGTTGCAAAGACAAGACTATTTTTTAAAAAAAGGTTTTTTGAAGATTTTATTTATTTGAGAGAGAAGTGAGAGAGAGAGAGAGAGCATGAGCGGGGAGGGGGTTGGGGGGGAGGGGGAGAAGCAGACTCCCCTAGGAGCAGGGAGCCCGATGTGGGGCTCGATCCCAGGACCCTGAGATCACGACCTGAGCCGAAGGCAGATGCTTAACTGAATGGGCCATGCAGGTGCCCCTAGACTATTTTCTTAATTCAATTTCTTTCTTTGAATTTTTTAATATTTATTTTATTTCAATTCCAGTATAATTAACAGTGTTATATTAGTTTCAGGTGTACGATATAGTGATTCGATAATTCTATACATTACTCAGTGCTCATCATGATAAGTGTACTCTTAATCCCCATCACCTACCATCCAGCCCCCCACCCACCTTCCTTCTGATAACCATCAGTTTGTTTTCTATAGCTAAGAGTCTGTCTTTTGGTTTATCTCTTTTTTATTTGTTTTGTTTCTTAAATTCCACATATAAGTGAAATCATATGGTATTTGTCTTTCTCTGACTTATTTCACTTAGCATTATACCCTCTAAATCCATCCATGTTGTTGCAAATGGCAAGATTTCATTCTTTTTTATTGCTGAATAATATTCCATTGTGTGTGTGTCTGTGTGTGTGTGTGTGTGTGTGTATATATATATATATATATATATATATATATATATATACCACATCTTCTTCATCCATTCATCTATCAGTGGACACACTTGGGCTTGCTCCATAATTTGGCTACTGTAAATAATGTTGCAACAAACATAGGGGTGCATATATCTTTTTAAATTAGTGTTTTTCTTTTTTTAAAGATTTTATTTATTTATTTATTTATTTATTTATTTATTTATTTATTTGAGAAAGAGAGAGGGTGAGCAGACAGGTGGGGGCAGGGGCAGAGGAAGAGGGAGAGGGAATCTCAAGCAGACTCTGTGCTGAGCGCAGAACCCAATGTGAGGGTCGATCCCACGATCCCGAGATTATGACCTGAGCTGAAACCATGAGCTAGATGCTTAACCGACTGAGCCACCCAGACACCCCACAAATTAGTGCTTTTCTATTTTGGGGGTAAATACTCAGTTGTGGATCATATAGCAATTCTAGTTTTCATTTTTTGAGGAACCTCCATATTGTTTTCCACAGGGGCTGCACCAGTTTGCATTCCCACCAACAGTGCACAAGAGTCCCTTTTTCTCCACAATCTTGCCAAAACCTGTTGTTTCTTGTGTTGTTGATTTTAGCCATTTGGACAGGTATGAGGTGATAGCTCACTGTGGTTTTCGTTTGCATTTCCCTGATGATGAGTGATTTGAGCGTCTTTTCGTGTGTCTGTTGGCCATCTGTGTCTTCTTTGGAGAAATGTCTGTTGATGTCTTCCGCCTATTTTTAAATTGGATCATTTGGTTTTTTGGTGTTGAGTTGTATAAGTTCTTTATATATTTTGGATACTAACCTTTTCTATCATTTGCAAATATCTTCTCCCATTCAGTAACTTGTCCTCTAGTTTTATCGGTGGTTTTCTTTGCTGTGCAGAAGCCTTTCATTTTGATGTAGTCCCAATAATTTATTTTTGCTGTTGTCTCCCTTGCCTCAGGGGACATATCTAGAAAGATGTTGTTGCAACCAGTGTCTGAGAAAGTACTGTCTGTGCTCTCTTCGAGGACTTTTTTGGTTTCAAGTCTCACATTTAGGTCTTTAATCCATTTTGAATTTTATTTTTGTGTGTAGTGTAAGAGAGTGGTCCAGTTTCATTCTTTTGGATGTACCTGTCCAGTTTTCCCAACACCAGTTTTTGAAGAGACTATCTTTTTCCCATTGTATATTCTTGCCTCCCTGCTTGTACATAAAATCATGGGTTTATTTCTGGATTCTCTCTTCTGTTCCGTTGATCTATTGTCTACTTTTCCGTCAGTACCATACTGTTTTGATTATTACAGCTTTGTGATATATCTTGAAATCTGGGATTGTGATACCTCCAATTTTGTTCTTTCTCAAGATTGCTTTGGCTATTTGGGGCCTTTTGTGGTACCATACATATTTTAGAATTATTTGTTCTAGTTCTGTGAAAAATGCTATTGGTGTTTTGATAGGGATTGCATTAAATCTGTAGATCATTTTGGGTATGGGACATTTTAAAATATTTGTTCTTCCATCAATAAGCATAGAATATTTTTCCATTCATGTTGTCTTCAATTTTTTTTCATCAGTGTTTTATAGTTTTCAGAATATAGGTCTTTCACTTCCTTGTTTAAGTTTATTCCTAAGTAGTTTGTTATTTTTGGTATAATTGTGAATGGGACTGTTTCTTAATTTCTTTTTCTGCTTCTTCATTATTAGTGTATAAAAATGCAGATTTCTGTATATTGATTTTGTATCCTGTGATTTTCCTGAACTCATTTATCAGTTCTAGTCTATTTTTGGTGGAGTCTTGAGGGTTTTCTGTATATATAGTATCATGTCACCTGCAAATAGTGAAAGTCTTACTTCTTCCTTACCCATTTGGATGCCATTTATTTCTTTGTCTTGTCTTATTCCTGGGGCTAGGACTTCCAGTGCTATGTTGAATACAAGTAGTGAGAATGGACATCCCTGTCTTGCTCTTGATCTTGGGGAAAAGCTTTTAGTTTTTCACCATTGAGTATGATTTTAGCTGTAGGTTTTTATATGGTCTTTATTACATTGAAATATGTTCCCTCTAAACCTACTTCGTTGAGAGTTTTTATCATGAATGGATATTGTACTTTGTCAAATGCTTTTCTGCATCTATTAAAATAATCATGTGCTTTTTATCCTTTCTCTTGTTGATGTGATGTATGATGTTAATTGATTTGTGAATATTGAATCACGTTTGCATCCTAGGAATAAATCCCACTTGATCACCGTGAATGATTTTTTAATGTATTGTTGGATTTGGTTGGCTATTATTTTGTTGAGGATTTTTGCATCTGTGTTCATCAGAGATATTGGCCTGTAGTTCTCTCTTTTTTTAAAAAGATTTTATTTATTTGCGATAGAGCAAGAGTGAGAGAGAGAGAGAGAGCACAAGCAGGGGGAGTGGGAGAGGGAGAAGCAGGCTCCCCGCCGAGCCAGGAGCCCGATGGGGGACTCGATCCCAGGACTCTGGGATCATGACCAGAGCTGAAGGCAGACGCTTAACTGACTGAGCCACCCAGGCGTCCTCTTTTTTTTTTTTTTTTTTTTTAAATGTCTTTACCTGGTTTTGGTATCAGGGTAATGCTGGCCTCACAGAATGAATTTGTGAATTTGGAAGCTTTCCTTCTAACTCTTCTTTAAATGTTCGGTAAAATTCACCTGTGAAGCCATCTGCTCCTGGACTTTTGTTTGTTGGGAGTTTTCTGAATGCTGATTCAATTTCATTCCTGGTAATCAGTCTGTTCAAGTTTTCTATTTCGTCCCGATTCAGTTTTGGGAGGTTATATGTTTCCAGGGATTTATCATTTCTTCTAGGTTGTTCAATTTGTTTGCATACAATTTTTCATAATATTCTCTTATAATCCTTCATATTTCTGTGGCGTTGGTTGTCCTTTCTCCTCTTTCCCTTCTGATTTTGTTTATTTGAGTCCTCTCTCTCTCTCTCTCTCTCTTTTATGAGTCTGGCTAAAGGTTTATCTATTTGGTTGATCTTTTCAAAGAACCAGCTCCTGGTTTCATTGATCTGCTCTATTGGGTTTTTTTTTAGGTTCTATTTCATTTATTTCTGCTCTAATCTTTATTATTTTCTTCCTTCCTATTTAGGTTTTGGGTTTTGTTTGTTCTTTTTCTAGCTTCTGTAGGTGTAAGTTTAGGTTGTTTCTTCAATATTTTTCTTACTTCTTGAGGTAGGCCTTGATTGCTATAAACTTCCCTCATAGAACAGCTTTTGCTGGATTCCAAAGTTTTTGGACCATTGTGTTTTCATTTTCATTTGTCTCCATGTATTTTTTAATTTCTTCTCTGATTTATTCCCTTAAAATTTTAAATCTTTGATTAAATGTGTATATTGGAAAACATTATGCAGTGTCAAGAGCATGAGCTCTGGAATCCAATTACCTAGTTTTAATCCTTCCTTATGATTTACTACCTACATGACACTGGGTAAACCTGTTATACTTCTAAAGCCTCAATGTCCTTATCTGTAAAATCAAAATGATGATGAAAGCATCTGCTTCATAGGGTTGTTGTGAGAATTAAATGAGATCATACTGCAGAAATGTTAGTATGGTACCTAACAGATTAATCCTTCAAATAATTTAGTTATGCTTATAGGAGACAATGAGGCTTTTTATTCAAAATAGCAACAATATAATGGGTATTCTCCCATGACCAAAGACAGGGACAGAGAACAGGTAGTAATGCCAACTGAGTAACTACAAATTGCCAAGTTCTTTGCCAGGCAGTTTATGGACATCATCTCATTTCCTTGCAGCAGATTTGTGAGGTAAGAATCATTATTTCCATTTTATAGATGGAGAAACTGAAGCTCAATAAAGTTAAGTAACTGAGATACCAAATAATCTGCAGAGTCAAGTTTGTCTAATTTCAAAGTCATATAGTTTTTCCTCACCTAAACAATGTTTTCCTTCTGGAGGAGGAAAGAAAATATATTTTAAGCCGCATCCCATTTAGGTTGGCTCCCAAATTATTTAACTGACACACATGTGAGTGTTTTCATCAGCTGTCAGTGTTTGCCTATGGTGCCCCTATGCCACTCAGTCTCTCCTCCCTGAAATGGCTGGTTGAGGAACACTTAGCCACTGCTGGTACCATGTCCTAACTGTCAGTCAGGAAGTTTGCATCAGCTCCCAAGATGGACAGGAGACTCCTGTTACTTTACGGAGCCAGATCTGAGGTTTTAGACAGGCGGGGAGGAGGAGGAGTCGGGACTGGGAAAGTCTAATGATTCCCCTCCTGATGTCTAGTGGTTCACATCTCTAAGATAGATACCAGGCTGTGAATTGTGCCTCCTCAGCTGATCCCCATTCTGGATCAGTATCCCTATGAGTAATTTCTCTCCTGATTCTGGCACTCTGGACTTTCTACTACCACTGACGGATTTTTATCTCTATAGAGGGAAAAAAGGGATGCCCAGGCCTTGGCTGTGAGTGCTCACTCCACTACCCTTTGCTGCCCTCTACTGACCATACCTGGAAATTACATTTAACCTTTCAGGCCCTTGGCCCAAATAGATACTACAGTGGGTGAAACCAGGCACACAAAATTTGAGGTGCACCAAAAAACTAAGTAAATAAGATATGATATTTTAATTTTAATGTAATATTTTAAAAAGTCAATTTTCAAAAAATACATGGTGAACAAAATACCTAAATGTGCCCTAAAATAGTACTACTAGCTTACTACTAGCTTACTTACTAGCTTAGTACTACTGCTTCAGCCATACCAGATTTCTTGCTCTTCCTTTAACTTGTTGCTGCTTCAGAGATTCAGATTTGCTATTCCTTCTGCTTGGAATATACTTTGCCCAGGTCTTCACATAGATTGTCATCTCTCATTCTTTAAGTCTGTATTCAAAGGTTGCCACCCCAAAAAGTCTTTCTTAATGAAACCAGAAGCTGTTTTTGTTTTTTTTTAAAGATCAACAAAATTATCAATTTTGTTGATAGACTTTTAACCAAATTCATCAAAAGAGAGAGAGGACTCAAATAAACAAGATCAGAATGAAAGTGGAGAAATAACAACCAACACCACAGAAATACAAAGGATTATAAGAATATTATGAGAAATGACATACCAATATATTAGACAACCTAGAAGAAATGGATAAATTTCTAGAAACATATAACCTCCCAAACTGAATCAGGAAGAAATGGAAAATTTGAATAGACTGATTACCAGCAATGAAATTGAATCAGTAACCAAAAAACTCCCAACAAACGAACGTTCAGGGCCAGATGGCTTCACAGGCAAATCCTAACAAACATTTAAAGAGTTAATACCTATGCTTCTCAAACTGTTCCAAAAAATAGAGGAAGAAAAGCTTCCAAATTCACTCGATGAAGCCAGTATTACCCTGATACCAAAACCAGATAAAGACACTACCAAAAATACAAAGAGAGCTACAAGCCAGTATCTCTGATGAACATAGATGCAAAGATCCTCAACAAAATATTAGCAAACAGAATCTAACAATGCATTAAACAAATCATTCACCACGATCAAATAGGCTTTATTCCTGGGATGCAAGGGTGGTTTAATATTCACAAATCAGTCAACATCATACATCACATCAACAAAGGAAGGATAAATCCCATGCAATAATTTCAACTGATGCAGACAAAGTGTGGGACAAAGTACAACAGCCGTTCAGGATAAAAACCCTCAACAAGTAGGTCTAGAGGGCACATACCCCTCTTCTCTCACAGTTTGAGGATTTCTTTAGTGGATTACTTGGATTTCTTTCTCTTTATTTTTTGCATATATATTACCAGATTTTGATTTGCGGTTACCATTAGGTTTACACGTAACATCTATACACATAATGCAGTCTTTATTAAGTTGATGGTTCCCCTTAAGTTTGAACTCATTCTCAAAGCACTAAATTTTTACTCCTCTCTCCCCACATTTTAGGTGTATGGTGACGTACTTTACATCCTTGTATTTTGTGACTCCTTTGACTAGTTTTTGTAGATATACTTGATTGTACTGCTTTTGTGCTTCTTATTCCTGCTTATGGTCTTTTCTTTTCACTCAAAGAATCTCCTTTAACGTTCCTTGTAAGGCTGGTTTAGCTGTGCTGAAGTTCTTTAACTTTTTTTGTCTGGGAAACTATTTATCTCTCCATTTATTCTGAATGATAGCCTTGCTGAATAGAATATTTAGTTGCAGGTTCTTTTCTTTCAGCACTTTGAATATATCATGTCACTCCCTTCCGGCCTGCAAAGTTTTTGCTGAAAATCAGCGGATGGCCTTATGGGGTTTCCCTTGTACGCAACTATTTTCTTTTCTCTTGCTGCTTCCAAAATTCTCTTTCCCACTCCTTTTTGCCATTTAAATTGCTGTGTGTCTTGGGGTGGACCTCCTTGGGTTGATTTTGTTGGGGGCCCTCTGTTCCTCTTAAATCTGGATTTCTGTTTCCTTCCCCAGATTTGGGAAGTTTTCAGCTGTTATATCTTTAAATACATTTTCTGCCCCCTCTTCTCTTTCTTCTGGGATCCTTATTATGCAATGTTATTATGCTTGATGGTGTTGTTGAGTTCCCTAAGTCTAGTTTCATTTTTTATTATTATTCTTTCTCCCTCTTTGTTCAGCTTGATTGCTTTCTGTTACTCTCCCCTCCAGGTCCCTGACTCATTCTTCTGCTTCCTCTAGTGTGCTTCCTCTTTTCCATCCAGTGTACTTTTAATTTCAGTTATTGAGTTTTTCATCTCTGATCGGTTCTTTTTTATGTTCTCTATCTCTTTGTTGAGAGTCTCATGGAGGTTCTCCACTCTTTTCTCACATTTAGTGAGTATCTCTATGACTATTACTTTAAATTCTCTATCAGGCATTTTACTTATCTCCATCTCATGTAGCTCTCTTGCTGTGATTTTGTGCTGTTCTTTTATTTGGGACATATTCCTCTATCTCTTTATTTTGTCTAATTCTCTGTTTCTTTTTTTTTTTTTTTTTTTTTTTAAGATTTTTTATTTATTTATTTGACAGAGAGAGAGATAGCGAGAGCAGGAACGCAAGCAGGGGGAGTGGGAGAGGGAGAAGCAGGCTTCCCGCAGAGCAGGGAGCCCGATGTGGGACTCGATCCCAGGACCCTGGGATCATGACCTGAGCCGAAGGCAGACGCTTAACGACTGAGCCACCCAGGCGCCCTAATTCTCTGTTTCTTTGAGTTAGGAAAGTCAGCTACCTATCCTGCTCGTGAAGGTAGTGGCCTTATGAAGAAGAGCTCCTGCTGTGCCCTGCAGTGCAATGTCCCCTGTTGCCCAGAACCTGATGCTTCAGAGGCGTCTCCTATGTGTGTTGTATGTGCCCTACTGTTGTGGCTGACATGTGTTTGTCTTTAGTCCAGTCATCTGCAATGGCTCTCTTTGTCTGTTGTGGGCAGGGTTTGGTCTCTGCGCCGTTAATAGGCCAGTCTGAGGCCCTCCTGGGCTTGAGTTTACTCAGATCAGCAGTTTGCCAGAGCTTCAGTCTCACTGAACTGCAGGGCACTTTCCCTGTGTGGTCCCCTGAGGAGCTTTTGTTGGGGGGTGGGGCCTGCAGTCAGACCATATGTCTGCCCCCAGCCCACTGCTGGGGCTGCAGACAAACTGGTGTATGTGGTTTTCTTGCCCTCTCCCCGGGGCAGGAGTCACTGTGGAGTGGTGCTGGCCCCTGTTAGGGCTGCTTGCACACTGCCAGGCTTGTGATGCGCCTTTGGGTGGACTCTTGCTGAGGGTGTGTTGAAGTGGGCAGGTCCGCAGGAGAATGCAGGGGTGAGGCATACAGTGTTAGCAAGCTAAGTGAAGAGTATTCATGCTGGATCCTGCAGTTGTCCAGATATTTAGACTGGGGGGCGGGGGAGGGAAATTGCACCCACCAGCTCTTTTGTTCTTGGAGAAATCTCCTAAAGATCCCTATACCCCCAGCACAAGTTGCAAGATCAGGAAATCAGTCTCCTTCCAGGTGTCTTTCAAACTGCTGCTTCTGTGCTGTATTTTGAGTCCATTCCTTGAAGCGTCATTAGAGTTCCTGGCACGATCCTTTTCATGAGGCTCTGAAACTGTCCTTCCTTATAGAAGACAGTGTTTGGCCTCTCTGCCTAATGTCAGAGTTTTTGGGCAAGCAGGAAAGGAAATTTTTACCTGTGGAGGATAAGGATGAATGACTGTGGTTGATTGTATCAGTAACCAACAACATCAGAATGGAGGAAAGTAAAATCCTCTTTTTGGATAGAATACACAAATGTTACATAAGGATTACATCAGTTTCCCTTTAGGATAGTAACATATTATGTATGATATATGAGTGCTTTTCTATAAAGTATATAATCTCTGAACTACATTAAATTAATAACATTTTTACCAGAATGTAACAACCAATGAGGGTGAAACTTGTCTGATTTCACAATTCTTCCCTTGTAGCTTTTATGATACTATTGAGCTAATTATGCAAGATGGAATATTAAATAAAGATTATTTCTAGTAGTGTTTCCTTTGTAGGGTAAGAAAAAAAGAAAACAAAATAGTTTAAAAAGACATCTTGAATTTGCTTATTCACTTACCTTTGATTTTCCTGAATTCTGTGGCTGGCTTTGAGAAGAGTCAAAAGCATTAGCAGAGGAGATTGGTCACTTGATCTTTAACATGGATGCGTAAGTACCTGAGAACAATGAGTGGTTGTAGCTTGGTTTCTTGGCAATTGAAATGACAGCACAAGATTTATAAATGAACAGAAGCAGAAATTAGGGTAACTGTAAGCAATCTTAGCTGTCTCCGAAGTAAGGAACTTCTGGGTTTTATTTGTTTTAAGTAATTGGGAGAAAACACAGTAGCATAAGCACAGAAAGCTAATCTGGTGAGAAAGAATCCCACCTAACTTGGCAGATTACACAAAAGGTGTAAATTATATAATATAGAATATATATCAATCACACATTATATGTGTACATTGTACATTAAGTTACATATAAGTATAAAATTATGGTCTAATATATAATTGAATATGTCTTTCATATATATAAATCTAATATATATTTATGTATATATTAGATATATATCATTAGATCTTAAACTTCTTATATATTATTTACTTATATAATCTAATGTATAATTTATATATTATATGTAATATATATAAAATATATAATATACATTTAAAATACAATATAAATATACAATATACCTACAAATACAAATATACAATATAAGATATGTAATATATATTTAATATATGCATATTAATTATGTATAAATAAATAAAGATATATGATAAACTTATGTCATTAATATATATCTTATTATATATTAGAGTATATATCATATGTATTATAAATTACATATATATTGCATATATTAAATATTTATCATTAGAACTTAAACTTCTTCAGAAAATAATTCTACCTTAAGATATATTTTTCCTGATATTACTATAGCTAATATTAATATACTAATTATATTACATATTAATTAATACAGTAAAAAAGTAGATATTAATAAGAATATGTAAGACATAAGATTGATATTATATAATATAAATACTCTTAATATATTAAGATATATATCTCATGATATCTAATATATAAATATATGTATACATACATGCATATGTGTATACACACATACATATACAAATCCAGAGAGACTATTGAATCTGTGTGAACCTAAGTTTTCACTATAAGAAGCTAGAAAAAAGGAAGCCTGTACCCAAAGTGGAATGAAGGAAATGATTAAATTAGGAAAAGTTTAGTTAATATAGTCCAACTTCACTTATAAACATTAGAAACAAAAATGCTGAATAAGATGTCAAACCAAATCAAGTGATATGTGTGTATGTATATAAGTATATAAATATAATGTGAAAATGCTAAGTGTTGGTAAGGTAGGGAACACCTGGAAGTCTCATACACTGTTGCTTGGAATAGAAATTGATAAAACTACTTTGAACAACTTTTGGCAAGCTTTAATAAAATCATAAATCGAAAAAATAGGTCTAAACCAGAAAAGGCCCTAGTACTATATTTAATAACATTTTAATAATTCTCAAAACCATTACTCCAGGACCACCTGAAACTTTCCTCACATTTTTCTGAACTGAAATTCCTTGTTTACAACAACAAACATGTACTAAATGTCAGTCATCAATGAGAAATTGTCTA
The DNA here is from genome assembly GCF_964656455.1 of Halichoerus grypus. NCBI lineage: Eukaryota > Metazoa > Chordata > Mammalia > Carnivora > Phocidae > Halichoerus > Halichoerus grypus. The sequence goes on along the minus strand of NC_135714.1, from coordinate 99,940,432 downwards.
ATGTGCTAGAAAGACACAATTATGAACATGACCTAGTTTTTGCCATAAAGGGATTTACAGATAACTTGGGGTGACAGACCTGAAATTACTAATAGAGCAGATATAAAAATACTAGATGTTTTTACAAAGTGTTATGATGAAAAATAAATGGGAAGTAAAAAATTGCTTCTGCTCAGAGAGGTATAGACAGAAAGTGCAGAGAATACTTGCCCAGACGGTGATGTTTAAATCACGCCCTGCAGGATGATTAGAAGTTTTCCTTGCAAACTTAGTTAAGGGGGAGATGCAGAGACAAGAAAGCGCGTAGTATGTTGGAAGGGTATGCGTAAATAGTCAAAGAAGAACCTGAGGAAGGATGGTGGGACTAAATTTCCTAACATATACGTTACAAAAAGAAGTAAAGCAGCTACTGTGACTTCCCAGTACCGCAAATTGCTTAAAATCTGTTGCTACAATAAATGATACGCATTTGCCAAAGTATATCATATCGCTACTTAAAATTCTACAGTTAGCACATATTACTAATATCACAAGAATATTGAATATTGAGTATCATAAGAAACTCCTATTATTTTCATTCAAAAGATTTAGGTCATTTTAACAAGAAGATAATTTTGGTGAGGGTAAAATGAAATCTGAAATGCTATGTATGTGTGTGTTTTCTATTCCTCATTACTTTGAGAAATTCACTGAATAAGAGTGTTTTTCTTTACTGATATTTTTAGAGGCAGTTAACCCTACCTGTTGGCTGTCGAAACAAGTCGATGAGCTTTTACAGTGAAAAAAAGATGTACTAAGATACATAAAAGCCCAATATATTGCTGATAAGCTTAATATCCTTAATTTTTTTTTTTTAAATTTCAGTTTTAAATTTGAATTCTTATTATACGTGGCAGATATCTACTTGTGCTCGCCTAAGCCCAAAGAGGTAATTTATAATAAGGGTACTCCGGTACGTTGAGAATCCGAGGAGATGTGAACAATCAAGCCTCAGGATGAGTAAAAGCAAGGAATGAGTAAGAGTTCTGTGGTGTCTTCATTCCAGTTGGCTCTCAGAAAGCCAAATGGCTAAGCCAGCCTGGCAGGGCTTTAGAACACAGCAGCGGGGGCCGACTGCCCACTCGGCATACACTCCTGGAAATATACCATTCGGGAATGATTCTTCCTCCAGATAGATATTCTGAAGAATTAAACATTGTGTTCCATACACAGGCGAATGAGTCTAAGGGTCTTACATACTCTATCTCACTAAACCTACACAACGTCTTTATCGTAGCGCTTGGCTATAAAGTGAAAGGTATGCAAAAATAGCACAGGCTGAGTTCAGGCACTTTCTTTATGTTTTGTTTGGGCAAATGTCTGACATACTGTTTGTCAGAAACAAAATGTAGAAGTTTCCAGGGAGCTGCCGTCAGTGGCTATAAAAAGATTAGCACAAGCATTGTATTAAATGTTAACTCTTAGCCAACTAAAGCGAGTGGCAAATGAGAAGAATGCTCCAGACTAGATTCTGTGGAGGTTATGGTGAAAGTCACCTCTCTGGAGAAATCCAAGTCCCTGTTTGAATTTTAATGCAGGCTTTCTCTTTGGTGGTGTAGCAGAAGGAGAGGGATTTGAGTCACTGAGGGAGGTAGGGCCTCCAGAGTCGCTCTTCTGGCCGGGGAGGTACAGGGAGAGAGAGAGAGAGAACTCGGAGGAGCTGAGGAAACAGCCAAAAGTTGCATGTGGGAAGCTGGCCTGAAGCGCTCCCCTAAGTACCGGCACAAGAGAGTAAGATTAAAAGGCTCGTGTTTCCCAAGGGCTCTGGAATGCCCAGAGGAGAGAACACTGTACTTCTAACACAGGCTGATAGTAGCTAATGATAATTGACGTTTTACTTATTATGTGCCCGGCCTCACCGAATATCCTCTTGCTTTATTTCACTTAATTTTCAAAATCTCCTAATAAGATCCTTTCACTCAATTTGCAGTTGAAGACATTGAGGCCTAGAGAAATTAAGCAACTTGCTCAAATAAGCGGGAGAATCAGAATTTGAACGTGGAGTCTGTGCTGTCGGGTCCCTGCCCGCCCTGTCACCAGATAGCCTCTCCGGAGCTAGAGAGTGGCAGATGTCCTGTATTAGCTGATACCTTGGAAGCTGATGGCAGAACAAGGAGCAAGCCACGGACAGGTGGCCTCACAGAAAGCCCCAGCTTTTGGACCATTTGAATTTACTCCGATACTCCCTATAAACAGATGTCAGCATAAAGACTAGAAGAGCAAATCCAGTCCCTTCATCGGTAGAGGTTTACCCAGAAGTGTACTAAGTGATGACAGTTTCTCGGGCAGCACCATACCTTGGTGGAGCCCTGATTTGGTACCGTGTTAAAGACGTGGCAGCTTTACCGGGGTTATGAATTCCGATTTCTTCTAAATGGTTAGCAGTTTAGCAGGTCATGTTTGCCAAACCCATCGAGGCTTTTCTTGCAGTTATAAGAGAGAGTGCCCAGCCCTTTTGCAAGTGGGAGTATTTTGCATTTGTATGCCATCTAAAATGAGATTAAAGCTATTTGTCCTTATTTCTCCTTTTATACGATAGACTTAGCAAGGATTCTCATTATTCTGAGCATGCATGACAAAATTATTAATTGAAATTAAGTAAGTTAATTTATAATATTTATATAATTTATATATTATGACTTTAAACAAATATCTAATTAATGTGAATAATTATTAATTATAATTAACAAATTTAATGATAACAGAAGGTAATTAAAGGTAACTAACACCGTAGAACTGTGATTTCTCACATCCACATGTATTTTTTTCTTCTTTTGGGCATTTTTTAGTTCCCTACTTGTATTCTGGTCACTTATATACGTCCCCCACTGTATTTTTGGCACCATTCGTCAGGAACTATAGCTTCATTGTACATCCAGAATTTGTATCTCAGTGGTATTTTCCCCAGTTATGTCGAGTTAGTTTTCTGTTCCTCAAGCACACCACTTTTAAAGAATTTTGGAGATAATTATTTTATGTGTCTGAGTTTCCCTATCATAGCAATGCCTTCTGTTGCTTGTTTCTATTTCAGGGCTTTGTAAATTTGCTTTAGAGCAGGGTTTTCTAAACCAGACACTGTGCCACCTCCACAATTTTTGCCGAATATATCACCTGTACCATTATCTCATTAATATTTTCCTTAAGTAAATTCAGGACTTTATTTTTTTTAATATTTTATTTATTTATTTGACAGAGAGAGACACACAGAGAGAGGGAACACAAGCAGGGGGAGTGGGAGAGGGAGAAGCAGACTTCCCGCGGAGCAGGGAGCCCAATGCGGGGATCGATCCCAGGACCCCGGGATCATGACCAGAGCCGAAGGTGGACGCTTAACGACTGAGCCACCCAGGCGCCCCTAAGCTCAGGACTTTTATCTAAAATTTTATTTCTGAAGGAACTATGTAACTATTGCAAATGGGAAACCAGAACCCCTTGCTTTAAGTTGTAGAAAATTTATACACTGCCAACAAACTCTGGCTTTAGAGTCTTACCTGCCGCCCTTAAGTGAAATAAGGAGAGAGAGAGGGAGAGAGGAGCAATTACTGGGGAAGCATTAATCGGAGCACCAGATTAATGGCACTGGCACCAATCTGAGACTTTATCCTTGATGTAATAAAATTAATTACAAAGAAGTTTTAGAGGGAATAATTTTCTTATGGTCTAATGCTGTCATTACTGAATGCCACTTTGTTTACTACCCATAATCATCTCACTTACAGCCATGGACCACTTTGGGAACATTCCTTATAACATGGACCCCAAACAGAACACACATCAGACCTAAATTCCTAATTGTTCGATTTTTGACAAGTTAGTTAATTCCTTTCAGCTTGATTCCTCAGTGTGAAAAAGGGATAATACATTTATATTCAAGATCACTTTGAGGATTATATGAGGTAATGTTCACAATGTGTCTAATCCTGTGCCTGGAGTTTATTAAAAAACATTAATACCTTAGGGTGCCTGGGTGGCTCAATCAGTTAAGCGTCCAACTCTTGGTTTTGGCTCAGGTCATGATCTCAGGGTCATGAGATCAAGCCCTGGATCGGGCTCCATGCTGAACGTGGAGCCTACTTAAGATTTTCTCTCTCCCTCTCTCTGCCCCTTCCCCCCACGCGCATGTGCTTTCTCTCTCTCTCTAAAAAACAAAAACAGAAACAAACCAAAGCATAAATACCTACTGTGTGCCAAGCACACCTCTGGGGGCTCAGGATCTAGAAGAGCACATGACAGAGAAGGACTCTGCTTTCATGGAACTTACATTCTGTTGAGGGAAAAATTAACCATGAACAACTGAACAAAAGAGCAAGGTCATTCGAGGCAATATTGATAAAAGCTCTGAAGTAAATAAAATGAAGCACTATGAAGGAAGGTGACTGGTGTTTAGGGAATACTAATTTCCTTCCTAATTCTCAACTCTATATGGTTGGAATTCCATATATGTAGAAAAAGATGAAGGCTATTGAGAATATGCTTGTCAACTGCGATAAGCAAAGGGCAAAAGACGGAGAATGAATAACAATTGCAGTTTAAAACATAATTAAATACACGGCCCCAATTTTAAATGTCTGTACTGCTCTAAAACTTGCCTTCTTAAATTATGTGCTATAGAACATATGATCCTCTCTTAGAAACAGAGAACATTTCATTGTTCATGTCATGGAAATGAAATGCAGTTGGGGCTTTATCACTTACTTTTGTCATGGTTGTGCTTTTCAAAAAAACACAACTTCAGAACTTAATGTATTGTGTGTGATGAGCTTGATTTTAGGAAAGTTAAGAACATTCTGCCACAAAGTTCAGGCCCCTAAATATACTTTCAGTCAGCAAATTCTGATTTGGGCAGGGCTCGGAAGTCCGCGAGCTGATGATGACAGAATGGGAATAATTAGGTTTTGTACCTAAAACAAAGGATGGATTTATATGGAGAGAATCCGTTCTGAGATTTCTGAGACCTATTATCTGGCTTGTGAATGATAAATGAACTCATTTGAGGCATTGCAGATTGACTTTGGAGGGCCAGGAAAAAAGTTTTCCTCTTTTCCAATCCCTTCATCTCTTTGCTCCTCTAGTCATTTGCAATGACTTTGAATCCTGTTGCTCTTAACTGGACTCTGTTAACATCCTTCCGATGTCTAAATGACTTAATTACTGAAATTAAGAATTTGAAGAATCAGTTAAGAGTATCTAGTTGGAGACAGGATACCCAATTAGGAAGTACAGAAGGCAGCTACTCTGTTCCCAGCGTCCTTCATTTCAGTCCTAATTGAATTCTGCTTTTCCTTCTCAAGTAACAATAAATCTTTTGATCTCTGTGAAAGAAGCAAAGATCAAGCTGATCCTCAGAATGAATCTCCTCCTTCCTCCACTTCTTCAAAGATCTAGTTAAATTTGAGTTGCACTTATTTTTTTAAATGTTTTCCAATGCAATTACCAGTCACAAAAGAAAATTACTTTATTATCATAACTGAAAAACACCATTTCTTTTTTCTTCCAGCATTTTTTTTTTTTTTTTAAAGATTTTATTTATTTGACAGAGCGAGATACACAGCGAGAGAGAGAACACAAGCAGGGGAGTGGGAGAGGGAGAAGCAGGCTTCCCGCTGAGCAGGGAGCCCGATGCGGGGCTCGATCCCAGGACCCTGGGATCATGACCTGAGCCGAAGGCAGACGCTTAACGACTGAGCCACCCAGGCGCCACCTTCTTCCAGCATTTTTATGTTACATTTTAAATCAATGAAATTCATGTAAATTTAACTTTTCTCTCTGATAATTCATAGTAAGGGGCTTTCACAGTAATGCCACAAGTAGTTGCTTTTTATTTTCCTGTGTAAGAACCCCTACCACTAAAACAAGTCGTTCAGTGCTGTTCATAATCTACTTTAGAAACATAATGACTTTTATCTCCCAGGACAGCAATGAAGAATGTTTAACAGACTAGATGATGTAGCGGAGAAAGCTGTGGTCTATCTACTTCTGACCCCAGTATTTACTATTTGTCCTTCAGCAAGTGAAATCTGAATTCTGAATCCCAAATTCCATATCTGTAGAACAATATTTTATCCATCATTCTATTTGGTTTTTTTTTAAGATTTTATTTATTTATTTGACAGAGAGAGAGAGAGAGAGAGAGAGAGAGAGAGAGCACAAGCAGGGGGAGCAGCAGAGGGAGAGGGAGAAGCAGGCTCCCCGCCGAGCAGGGAGCCCAATGCAGGACTCGATCCCAGGACCCCGAGATTATGACCTGAGCCGAAGGCAGATGCTTAACGACTGAGCCATCCAGGCGTTCCCCCCTCCCACCATCATGCTATTTGGAAGGAGAATCAAATGTGGAAATACAAATGTGCTGCTTTTAAACTGCCAAGACCTCTACAAGTAAGTTTTATTATTACCACGGTGCTAGAAGAAAAACATGCTAGGGCTCATAAAGCCTAGCAGTGGTTAATCTCATTTTTTAGTGCTTACTTTATACAGCTACTTGCATTCATTTGAATGCATTCAAATGTCATTTTGAGAGCTTGAAATGTGCTGTATCAGTTCTGCTCTAAACAAATCCAGGAGATGACCACTGAGATTCCACATGTAGCAGGAAAGAGCAGTTCAGATCCACCTTTACTTACCCACACTTCATCAGTCTTGACATATGTGTCAAGGTGCTCCTTTAAAGACTTCACGAAAATTTACTTCTAGAAATAATGACACAAACGATACACCATCCATAAGGTCAATTCAGGGACAAATCTGTGTTAACATTTTGAGCTCAACCTGCCTCACATAATCCACTTCTTTCACTCATTGTCTCTTCCACCAAACCTACCATGCAGGAAAACCTCTGACACACAAAGCCCCTGGAGATTTGGTCTTTGTGGCTGTGTCATCTAGACAGCTCTCTGAAATCTTGATTAGTTTGGGGATTTCAGGTCTTTAGCAAATTGGAGACCCTTACAAGGCTGAAATCATGTTGCATTTTATTTGGTGGATTAAGGTGAAACTAAGTAGAGCTGAGTGAAGAAAAGATGTGAGAAAACAGAGCCTAATAGGTAATGAGACACTGTGATGGTTAATTTTATATGTTAACTTGGCTATGCTATGGTGCCCAATAGTTTGGTCAAACACTAGTCTAGATGTTGCTGTGCATGTATTTTTTAGGTGTGATTAACATTTAAATTAGTAGGCTTTGAGTAAAGCAGATTACATTCCTTAGTGTGTGGGCCCCATCTAATCAGTTGAAGGCTTTAAGAGCAAAGAGCAGTTTTCCATAGAAGAAGAAATACAGCCTCAAGACTGCAAAATAGAAACCTTGCCTAAATTTCTCATTTATCTGACCAGCCTGGAATTTGGGCTCAAGATTGTAACATCAACTCTTACCTGAATTTCAAGCCTGCCAGCGTGCCCTACAGATTTCAGACTTGCCAGCCTCCACAATTGTGTGAGCCCATTACTTTTTTTTTAAGATTTTGTTTGTTTGTTTGTTTGTTTGTTTGTTTATTTATTTATTTATTTATTTATAGAACATGCAAGCAGGGGGAAGGGAGAGAATCTCAAGCAGACTCAACACTGAGCATGGAGCCTGATGTGGGGCTCAATCTCATGACCTGCACCGAAATCAAGAGTTGGATGCTTAACTGACTGAGCCATCCAGGCACCCCATGTGAGCCAGTTTCTTACAATAAAGTGTATGCTTGTTTTCTCTCTCACCCCCCCAAATAAAAGGGGAAAGTAGATAATGTAAATTCATTCCCTGTGTAGTCTTTTCAAACTTCACCTACTTCTAGTTTTCCAACATTTGCTTCTTGCATCCAAACTGAGTATATAACTTGAAATTCTGCAGGAACAGAATTCTATGTTCGAGATAACAAGTTCGTAAATAAAAGTTGTGTTTTTTTCCTTCCAAATTCTAATATTATCTTAAGGATAATACTTTCTGATCTTAAATTATAGCCATTTACAGATTTCCTTAAAATCCATGCGTGTGTTTTGGAAAGAAATCTAAAACTTGCTGTCTATAAAGAAATACTAGAGCAATAATTCATGTTCCTTTTGGGAGGCCTAAGACACCACTTTTTTAAGAAAATTAAGACACGGAAAGAAACTAACATTTAGGAGATTGGCACACAATTGTTTGAAAAGATTAAGAGGAATGCTCACTGTGGATGTAGTCTGCATGTTTGCACACAAACCAATCAAGAACAAGCTGACCCAATTATCTAGCTATAACTGTGCTAGTCCCTTTGGGTGCAGAAGCCTGTGTTCTAATGAGAGAGACAAATCTAAAACATACTACATATTTATACCAATATTTTCAGGTTCACAAAACCTTTTGCCTCAGACCCATAAATAAAATAATAAAGCAAAAAAGTACAAAAAAAAAAAAAAAAAAGAAAGAGGTGAGCTGCTTTTTCAAGGTTGTAAGAGTGACCAGAGCAGGGCTCCACTGGTTTACTTAACTTTCCCCACTGCGTTAGCCCTGCTCTTGGTGGCTCCGGAAGGTGCCATGGAGGACCACCTGAGAACAATTGCGAAGTCAAGTTTCCTACTTCCTCATTTTCTAGAACCCATGGATTATGCATGTGTTATCCATTTAAAAACATTTGAGGGTGGACAGAGAATTGCTGAAAAAAAATAAACATATATACACAGACGGGGGGTACTTCAGTTTCAGAAAATGTAAAATTAAAAAAAAGAAAAAAAAAGATGTGCCTTAAAGACTACCTGTCACAAACATTACACGAAAATGATTACAAGGCTATAGAAATTCACAAGAGAAAATGCCAACATAACTGAACAAATCAAGACAGACTTTGTTGGGAAGCTGACACTCTATAGGTTGGATTTGGACAGGAGGAACCATCTGGGGGCAGCAACAGCATGAGCACATGTGTTAGAGTAGAAATGACAAACTGATTTTGGAAAACTTGAGAATTTTCCACATCTTCAAGTCCTGATTTCCTTTTGCTTAATACCTTCCTCAACTCATTTCTCTCTTCTTGCATTTTACTATGAGCAATCAGGAAGAAACAAACTCCTTTAAAACTTCCCTGAGAAATCTCCTCAGGTAAATACCCGATCTTATAGCTTGCAAGTTCGACCTTCCAGAAAACACTAGAACACTAGTTAAGCCAAGTTCTTTGCTATTTTATAACAAGGATCTCCTTTCTTACAGTTTCCAACAGCATGTTCTTCATTTCCATCTGAGATCTCACCAGAAAGATGTTCAACGTGCATATTTCTAACATTCTGTTTCTGATTAGTTACATACTCTCTAAGAAGATAGAGTCTATCCCTGAAGCTCTCGCTTTTATTTCTGAACACTTACCAGAATCACCTTCAACATCTCTTATTTCTACCAACAGTCCCTTCACAGCAATGTGGACTTTTCCCAGCATGCCCCTCAAAACTCCTCCAACCTCTACCCCTTCCCCAATTCTAAAGCCGCTTTGACATTTTTAGGTATTTGTCACAGCAGCATCCTACTTCTTGGTACCAAAATCAGAGAGGAAAATGAATGAAGTGATGTTTATTTTTTTTTTAAAGATTATTTATTTATTCATTTGAGAGAGAGAGCCCACGAGTGAGAGAGAGCAGGGAGGAGCAGAGGGAGAGAGAGAGAATCTCAAGCAGACTCCCTGCTGAGCGGGGAGCCTCAGTCAGGGATACATCTCAGGATCCTGAGATCATGACCTGAGCCAAAATCAAGAATCGTATCCTCAGCCCGGTGAGCCACCCAGGCACCCCTGAAATGATCTTTATTGAAAAAACATAAAATTATATGAATAGGAAAAAGATCTGATTAGTAATCCCAGAAAACATATAGGTGTGAAAAAAAGACATGAAACTAAAAGAATTAACTCTAGAATGACCAAAGTTAAAGAATTAATAAACTGGAAGAAAGAACTGAGAATTTTACTCAGGATGCAGTCTAAAGAGAAAAATTGAAAGAGTTGTTTATATGGAGTGTTCTTTGAGAATCACTGTTTCCTAAAATTTTAGTGGATTCTAGTAAAAGATAATAGAGGGATATTGCAGCAAATTAGTCAAAGATATAATAGCTGAGAAATTTTAATATATATAAATAAAAATTGATAGAGAAAATACTAAACTTTAATTATCAATCCAACAAAAATTAGGAAAGGAAGAAAAAAGAAACCAGGAGAAATCTCTGATGAAAGAAAAATACAAAATAAGGTGGTCAGTGTAACTCAAAGTACATTGTAACGACAATAAATGTAAATAGATTAAATCACCCTATTAAAAATCAGAAATTATCAGCATGGATATAAAAAAAATCAGTTATATGCTGCTTATAAGGCACACTGCTATACACACATGCACACAAACACACTCTAAAACAGAAAATATAAAAAGGAAAAAAAAGAAATCTACTAAGCATATATGAACCAAAAAAGAGCTGGTGCAACAATATCTGTCAAAATAGAATATGAAGTCAACACATTAATGTGAATAAAGCAAATAAGCTATACTTCATGAAAAGGCTATAGAAGTTATAAATTTGTATTTGCCTAACAATATAGAGTTAAACTATAAAGCACCAAAAGCCAACAACTACAAAAATTCAGAATTACAAAATAAAATTGAAAAGCTCATGTAAGCATAATGGCAAAATTTAACACCTCTTTCAGAAACCACATATTTGGAGAATATACAGAGAATCTGAGGAACGCATAGGACATAATTGTGAATTTACATATGCCTGCACCCAAAAGACAACAACAACAGAGGATACACATTCTCCTAAAGCATGCACGCAACACATTAGATATGTATAAAATTAACTGTATACTCTCCGTCACAAAAAGTCATAGTTATTCAAACCACATTATCAAATTACTATGCAATTTATTTAGAAATTAACTACTACCACTAGTAATTAAAATCCTATAGGTTAGAAAATCTGAAAAAAACAAAAGCTTAAACAATGAATAAGTTAAAAAATACTTCACGAAGAGAATCATAAACTGTAATGGTTTTATCAACAAACTAAAATACGAAAAATTTGTGAGATATAGATAAAGCAGTACTTAGAAGTTATGAATAATCTTATTAAATATATTTACTAAATGTAAGTGACCTAGCATTTCATCCGAGAAGCTAGATGAAGAAGTGAAAACAGTAAGAAAGTTGAAGCAACAGAATGGTAAAAGCAAAACACCAATTAATAACCTAGGAAAAAACATTAATGGAGATGAATTTTAAAATCTATTTCTTTGAAAGCTAATAAACTAGGCAAGCCTCTAGAAAGTTTGATCAAGGTAGATGTGTACACACATAAATGCATTATCATATAATGGAATACTAGACGGAGTGAACCAGGTCATCAATACAGAGGAATCACAAAACATATGGTAAAACGATAAAATTGCTGAATGATAAGAATTTCTGTAGTTTACTTATTCATTTAACAATGTTTTGTATGTTTCTATATACAAATTGTGTGTGTGTGTGTATGCATGGGTATGTTGTGGATATTTATGTAATAAAGTCACCTCTAACATTTTCTTAAGAAGTGTGAAGCACGTGGTGAAATGTTAGCATTTTTAAATCTTTCAAGAAATTAAATTAATATATGTGTGCTTGGAGTTTCTTTTTTCCCCCTTTACTCAATCCCACTCAATCCCCTCAAACCTCCTTCCACAGAGGTGATCACTATCCTGAAGACGGTGTTGTTTTGTTTTTTCTTTCCCAACTAGTTTTATATTTTTACATTTTGGAAAAACTCCCATTCTTACAAAGCAGTTTCTCTTTTTCCATTTTAGGAAATTATAACTTTCCTTTGACAGTTTGGTTTTCTAGTTGTTTCTTTTATTTGACAAAGGAATGATACCATTTTTTAAAGATTAAGCCAACTAAATTAATACTGACATTTAGGCCCAGGACCATAAGGAAACCAATTTTTTCTTAGCACCAATTATGTTGTGGGTAAGTAAAACAAAACAAAACTGGAAAATAGAGTCACCATCCGCTATAAATCTTCAGAGTATTACTGGCCCATTCGGCTAGCATAGAAAGAGTTACAGAAAAATATAAAAGGCATCGTTCAGTGCTCTCTGAAAAAAAAGTGGCTTCTTGTACTAATATATATTCCATTCACCAAATTCTTCCATGTTGCTTTTGTGGAATAAAAATTGAGTGATTATATATATATATCCCACTTAATTTATCATGGTAATTAATCCCAACCATCCATGATATTAATTTTCTGATATTGGTAGCCTGTGAGTCGCTTTCTTTCTGGAATAAAATAAGAGAGTCATTCTAAGTACCTTTATTTTACTTCTGGAGATGTTTAACCTTAACTACATCACTAAGTGCAGATTGACTGATGACTACACACATCTTACTCCCAGGTACGGTAAAGGCCAATATCAGAATGTCTAATTGCCTTTTAGTCATTCTAGATTAGGCAATTAAGTTCTTTTATAGTTTATCAGAGTTCCCAGGATCTTTTCCTCAAATTTAAGAAATAAATTGTTATTCTCAAGGAGACATTATGCTTGAGTCTCCTGAAGGAAATACTAACATTTATTAACCATTTCCCTAGGTCAGGAATCTCTTCTCTGAGTTGCCATTGACAAATAAGTTCAATTTCAGCTTTTCTTTACCTTCTGGTACTTCTAGCTCCTCTTCTTTTCAATTTTTTTTTAATATCTTCCTTGGCTTAAAAACTCACAGATGCATTGCCCAGCCATGTTTTTTGGCCCCTTTTATTCTGGATTGTTGATATTTAAAAGAAATTTAATACAAAAATGCAACTATTCCCAAATGCATCACACCGATATCAGATTTTTTACATAATGAATAAAAATAGTATATCCCAGAACTTGTGAATAAGGCTGTGAAGTCATATCTAAAAAAATTGGTCAAACTGATGATGTCTTATTGCCACCCATTGAAATTCCATATGTGCTGTGTTCTACCTCGTCAGTTTTAAAACTTGCAGTTGCTACCAATATATATAAAATCTCTACACCCTTCGAAAATTGAACATATTCATTCATATTTTTTTGAGTAGAAATTTAGCCAGGCATTAAAAGCAATATAAAACTAACACAAGATACAGTTGTTTACCACAGGAATTTGGATTTGCTGAATAATGTATGAACACACTGGCATAATTCCTGATGGTGCAAAGCAGCATACGAGCCAATGTCTAGTAGGGGCAAGCGCTCATGTAAAGAATAATTAATTTGAGATCAGGAAGGCTTTGTGAATTCTGGGAGTGGGGAACCCAGATGGCTACCTAGTTAGTGGGTGGAAACATAGAGACCAAGGAGAGGTGAGAATTATAGTTAGAAAAGTGAGTGTGACTTATTCAGGGACCAGTAAAGTTTCTGACCTAGTTAAAGCAAAGGATCTACAATGGGAAAGTGTGAAGACAAAATTGATTACTAGAGCAGGTTGCATTGTGGAGGATCTAAAAAAGGACATTTTTTTCTGAAAAAAAGAAAAAAAATCCAAAGATCTATTGATGGCTTCTTAGCAGGTGAGTGAAATGGTAAAATCTGTGACTTAAGAAGAAATAAATTCAGAGCAATGTTTATTAATGTATGTTCCCAGGATCATTAATTAAAGGGGTTACTCCAAAAGGGCCAAGTCATGTCAAATAAGTGTGGAAAAAACTGGAGCATTTGACTTCAAAAGGAAAATACAGAATTTCCCAAACCTATTTGACCAGGGAACCCTTTCTAGGAAAACTGTGCTTGGATCATATATTCTATATATATTGATACCAACCTCAATCTATACATTGACATATGTAATAAATGTCCAATTCTGTATTTTTGAATAGCTCACTTGGTGTCTAGTTTGATTCTCTGTTCCCAGATTGGTAGAAATTCAGGATCTCTTAATTTCCCCCAGGAGTGTGTCTATGTTCTGGAGTCTTCTAGTGCCAGGGAGTTAGAAGGCTATGAAATGCTGAGGTGGCACTTATCTGCTGCTTTGTGTCATTGATGTATACTAGCATCTGCTGAGATGTCCTAACTGTTCTCTGGTCCTGGGGAATTGGTCAGGACTACTGTTGCTGAGACATGTCTTTCAAACCTGGTGGCTCTCTGTATTTCTTCCATACTATTCTGGAATTGATGGGAATACTTTTCTTACTGATCTGTTCCATGCTGAGGTATAAGAAACTCTGTGTGGACCCACAGGGCCCCATCTTTCTTAGACAAGTCAGTTAGCTATTCTGTGAGGCCTTCCTGCTTTCTTTTGGCTTCTATCCAGGAAAAGGGGCAGATGTCCCATGTACCTAATGATTTGGGGCTTTTCCCATGAGATTTCCACCTAAATCTTCTACTCTATGCCATGAATAAGTTTTGTTTCCTAGAAAGCTAAATTTTTAAAACTCATAAGCAACAAAGAGCTCCCTTTTCCTCATATTCTCCTATAGCTTCTATTCCCTGAGGAAGTGATTTAGTTGTCCGTAAGACAGCTTAAGACAGGGACAAGGATAGAGGCAAAGAATACCTGAGGTAAAAAATCAGTTATTATTTCAAAGATACTTCCTACCACACTTTGAATGCCTTTTAGGAAATGCTGATTATAATCCACTGAGGATTAAAAGCCGATGAATAAAAGGATATGTGTAGTAGTGGTGCTGCCTTGAGTTTTGATTATCATGTGTGGTCTTAATAAATCATGAATGCCTCCTTGTCTTGTAAGTCACTGTCTTTGGCATGGTGCTTTGCACAGTCCTCTCCCACATTAACTCTTGAAAAGCCTTTCTTGCTTCTGGCAACTCTTCCTCCACCATATGGAGAAGGACAGGCTAGCTCGTTGAAGACATGGGGACCAGCTGAGAGCCAACACCAATAAACAGACTCCTAGGTTAGCTCCAGATGAGCTGCCAGCTGACTGCAGGTGCGCAAGTGACCTCAGCTGAGACCAGAACTGCTCAGATGAGCCTCCACTGAAGTGTTGATATGAATCATAAACAAGTAAAATGGTTGTCTAACCCATTGAGTGATGGAATTATTTTTATTGCATCAGTATAAAAATATGCAATACACTACAATGCAACAAAGTACATAATATGATACGGTAGGTATTGAAGACAGAGGAGATACTCTGTGGGAAGATTTCCTCAATATGGATAATATGAGATGAGGCAGAAGAAAAATTCAAATGCGATGAGCAAGTTCCTTGGAAGGGGCTCATTTTTCATTCATTGGAAAAACAGTTCATTTTATTTTCTATTTTATAGGAAATAAAGAAAAAGGAAGAGTCAAGTGTCATTATGGAGATGGTAGTCTTCAGTGACTTAGAAAACTGTAGACAGGTAGCTGGGTGGAACCATGCCACATGGGGTCTTCGTATCATTCTGCAGTTGTGCCTTTTTGTAAATCACTATCACTCTCACTGGCTTGTATTCAAGAGGTTGTTTTCCTGTCACTGATGAAACGAAAAACAAACAGTTGTCTTATATAAGCATATTCTCAGACACTACACTAGATTTATCTAAATTCCTGATGACATGTATTTTCCTAAAGATTTCCTCAAAGCAATGAGGTAAACGTCATAAAACCAAGAAATGTCAAAAATATAGAGGAATTGATGAGATGTGTCTCCAGGTTCTGAATCGAAAGTCTATTATAAGGTGGACTGCTACCAGTTAGCTGTGATTAGCTAGGCTCAAATATACTAGCTCTAGTCTCAGGGGCACTTCTCCTAGTCCTATTAATGGCTTTTTTTTGAAATTTATTTTACAGCCATCATCTTACTTAATCTTTACAACAATTCTAAGATTTAGACACTATTTTTATGCAGATTTTAGAGAGAAAGAACTGATGCCAGTTCTTTTCAACCCGTTCCAAAGGGCACTGGAATCCTGTGGTGCCTCAAGAAACCTGAGCAAAAAGAGGAGGGAGGGGAAGAAGGCCCCTTGCTCTGGCTACAACCAGAGCATATCTAATATACATAAGTATATATATTACGTTTAATAATTAGGTATTCTAAATTTCTAATTATATATTATATATATAACTACATATATATGTATGATATGACATATATATATATGGCACCCATTCAAATTTTGTAAGAGAAATTCCCAAACACTGTAGCATACCATGATGAGTCCTAATGCCGTTATGATCTGCACTAGAAACTTCTTGAAGTCAGAGACCTCATCTTATCCTTTCTTTGGTCTCACAACAGTGTGGAACCTCCCTTGACCTGTGAGCCAGCCTTCGGAACAAGGAGCAGATGGAAATCACTGCCCTGGCGATGCTCTGGGCTCCAGAAGAGCGCTGTCTAAGCATCTCCCATGACCCCTGGCAACCTTGCTGTCTGCTTCTCACTAAAGCCAATTAAATGATTCCCGGTACCTGCAGCCTTCTCGCTGTTAGCACGACTCATTGAGTTCTCTCCCAAGAGGGAAGTGATGTCTTCTCCAAATATCCTGAGGCAATTTTCAATAAGAAATTGGACAAGAGAAATCTGTAACACAAAAAGACAAAAATGGGGTGCTGTCTTTCATAGGGCATAGTTATAAATCACATTTTGTCTATAGACCTTGGATCTAAGAAGAAATGTGAAAGACTTCCCAGAAAAATTCAGAGTTGATAAAAATACGTAGAAACCTGGGGCGCCTGGGTGACTCAGTCGGTTAAGTGTCTCCCTTCGGCTCAGGTCATGATCCCAGGGTGCTGGGATCAGCCCTACATCGGGCTCCCTGCTCAGCGGGAAGCCTACCTCTCCCTCTCCCACTCCCCCTGCTTGTGTTGCCTATTTCGCTGTGTCTCTCTCTGTCAAGTAAATAAATAAAAGCTTAAAAAAAACAAAAAAACAAAAACACAAACAGAGCAGAGTTCTCTAAGAAGTAACAGAAAGAGTGATACTTTCCCGTGTACTTTGGGTACACATTTTAAAATACTGCTCATCAGTGGGCTAAAGTTATAATGCGTGGCCTAGTTTAATAGCTAACATTTTGGGATCAGTGGTTACGTCTTGAAGCCTAGGATACATTTCGGGGCCCCTCAGTTGAGCGTCTGACTCTTGATTTCGGCTCAGAGCACGATCTCATGGTGGTGAGATCCAGCCCCACATGGAGCCAACTTTGGGCTCCGTGCTCAGCGGGGAATCGGCTTGGGCTTCTCCCTCTACCTCTCCCTCTCCCTCATCTTCTGCCCCTGCCCCGCTCACGCTCTCTCTTTCCCTCTCTCAAATAAATATATATCAAAAGATAAATAAAACTAGGATAATTTTCAAAGTAGCCTACCTTAGTAAAGTTACTTAGTTTTGTTTTTACATTTTGTTTCCAGTTTTATTGAGCTGTAACTGATGTATAACATCTTATTAAACTTTATAAAGTATGAACAAAAACCTAAGAAAACCATTTCTTAACTGAAGAAGTATCTCAAAGTTGGGAAGCAGAGATTTTTGTGGGGTTGTGAGGGAAAACCCACACAGCTGGAGAGAAAACGTATCTGTCTGTCTACCTTCAGTCCCTTCTCATGCATTGCTTTGTCTCATGCTGGCTCTCTGTGTGAGCTTGGGGAAGACCTGTCATCTTGTTAGGATGTTCTGGAATCTTTTGCTAGTTTCCGTATGACGTAGCAGAGGTGAAATAGTAGCCGAGTACTTCTCTAGATGAGCCACAATTTGCAGAGGAAAGCCAATGTGTTTGGAGCCATGGGAGCTCATATTGCCCAAGCCACCTAGGATGTGCCAGTCATGACCAGAGGAGCTGACTGTTGTCGCCATTGTGTAGCGAGGAGACCATGGCTTTACCCAAGGTTACAAGTCCCTCAGGGATTAGGCTGAGAGTTGAACCCTGACTGGTAAAGCTCCAAAGCCCGGGTTCTTTTCTATCGTATCACACGAATCTTCTGTCTCTCGTTTTTCAGTCTAGTGTTTAGTCTCCTGGAGGGGGAAGAAGTGACTCGACTGCTCCGAGTTTCCCGTTTAACGACACCCCTTCCCAGACCCCAGCAGAGTAGGATAAAGAACTCTGCCACTCCACAGGGGCCTAATGAAAATGTGCACTTCACAAAGTTCCATCCGTCAGAGTTACTACTGCACACGTCTGGTTCAAAGTAGGGATTCTACCCCTGGGGGACAAAAATGAGAGCTCTCATTACCTTTTTTATCAAGTTGTCTTTCAATTCCAAGCTGCCGGAATTAGGTGGGCAAAGAAGGCTTGGAGCTATACAAACTGATAAATTATAAGCTGTCATCTGATTGGATGAGGAATGTTGCTCAATGTTGTATAACACTCCAAAAAAGAATCGCAAGAGAACAACATTTGCTCTTGGCAGCTGGGCTAAAAGCCTAAGGTCAGAAAAATACACTTTTAAATTAGGCAAGTGATTCCACTTAGGAGGTTGGAAATACAGAGACAGGGAACAGGATAGATCCTTGTGTATCTAGCACACAACCCGCCGTAGCAGAGTTCCAGGCATGAATGTATACAAAATTGTTGCACTGAATTCAGTTCCTGAGCCAGATAAACACTTCTCTGGTTAGTTAAATGTTTCACAGACTCTTAAGGTCATAACCCTGGCAGTCGATGCTCTTGCATCTGTCTTGGACCAGGGGATTTCGTCGACCAGTTTCATGGATCCAGGAGGTGTAAAACGGCCAAGGATTCCACATTAATAACATCAGGAGAAGAACAATAAGAGCCCTAAAGCGTGCCTCTATTCTGAAGCTGACGCCCATGGCTGTGAAGAATTGAAACTCTTTGGCATCGGTCATGATTTTAGTGGGCAAAGCTGCAAAACGTAAGCCAATGTTCTCCTAATAGTATGTTGGCTGTATTTCGGAGATGTGACCAGAGTAGAGTAATTATTGCATCATTACCTCTGGGCTGCAGTTATCTTCTCCTCTTCGTTCCCTTGATCAATAACACCGAGCCATTTGTCATAGAGATCGGTTAACAATACACTTCCTGGGATATTTCTAAGAAAATCCTTATGGAGATAAAAAAAATATGTATATATATTATAGAAAATATGTATTGGAAATATTACAGAGAAAATATGTAGTTAAAAAATTCAGTTCAGCCCCCACTTCCTTCACAGATAGCCAAACTGTGACCCACACGGAGCTCGCCTCTGACTCTCCGTTGACTGGCACACGCAGGAGCAGGTGCTTGGATTTTCTCCCGCTAAAACTTAGAGGCAGAAAAGCAGAGCTTAGGCTGTGGTGGAAATGAACATAAAGCTCCCTTCTATCATCTGGAACTTATTTTTTGTGTGTGCTTTTTTTGCAAAGTACCACAAACTGACAGGGTCTGGCTATAGACCATGCTAAATCCTATTAGCTTCTTGGACAGAAACACACATATCCATGTTGCTTGTTTTAAACACAGTGCTAGCTCTTAATTCTAGCAAGAAAAGTTCTGAAACAATCAAAACACAAACAGGTGGGCTCTTGCACACATATTAGGAAAGAACTAGGTCTTCTCACTCGGGGTATGTGTGCTCCCTGGAAGAAAGCTTCTCTCATAATTGCTTCATTCTTCCTTTTCTTAGCTGTCTAAAAGGCGAGAGTCTACTGGCAGACTCACGATGGTCCTGAGGATAGATTCATTTCTAGTCTAGGCCAATTCTCCAGTTAGTTTGACAAGATATTATCAAGGCCAAGATAGCAGAGACTGATTCTCCACCAAGATCAGTCAACTTCAGGAAGAGAAAACTTTAGAAATG
The DNA here is from genome assembly GCF_964656455.1 of Halichoerus grypus. NCBI lineage: Eukaryota > Metazoa > Chordata > Mammalia > Carnivora > Phocidae > Halichoerus > Halichoerus grypus. The sequence continues at coordinate 99,920,726 of NC_135714.1, read as the reverse complement.
TCTAAACACTATACCCACAAGTGCTCACCCTCTTCCTAGTCGGTGCTTATCACACGGAATCAGGAAAGAACCTACTCACTCTTGCTAGAAAATCGATTCCATGTGTGCACCTTACAGAGGGCAACACCCATCTTGCTACCTAGTGTATCATCATTCTTCTCCTGTCTCCTGATGCCTATATGTATATTACTACTGGATATCACTATGGCCCCAGTGTAAGAGTGGTTACCTAAGTCATTTCTGGACTTTGCTATTTATCACATCTTCGAACATTCATGGGGGACAAGGGAAGACCAAATGTGACTGAGATTCTAAGACTGTACTCATTACTACATTAACATAGGGTTGTTCAGAGTTGGTAATAAGTGCCAAGGTGGATGGATTAAATTCTTTCCCTGTTCTATTTCTTGTGGAAACTTTGCCTTCATTAGGAGGGTGGTGAGGATGTTTGCTTTGGTAAACCACTGTTTATGTATGTGTCAGTGCGTATTTTGAAATTTATTATCATGACTCGTAGTCATTTCAGTATTAGTATTTTGCATGGAGTCTTCAGGAGTGAAGGTGGGGAGGGCGGTGTGTGGTGAAAACAGAAAGTATTACTAACATATGGGGCTTTTAACTCCTAAAGTAGCTTCCTTAAATTTTGAATTTGTCAAGCGTTTTTCAGTTTGTCAGGTTCTTAATCTATTATGCCCATTATGGTCCTTGAGCAGTCATGATGAAGGACACCAATCATAGCTTCAGTTACTCATGTGTGCATAATGCTAGAACCTTCCCTACCTTTAAGACGGATGCGACCACATGAACAGATTCGTTGTACGGGTTCACTTTGACCCCAGAATTGAGTTTGTCCTTGAGGATTCTGCAGGATTTTATATTGGCTGATTTGCTGAAGATGCCTTCTGTGAGTGGCCCTCTTCGATTAAGAAAGGAAAGCATACCCTGTAGGAAGAAAAGAAAAGTATATGGCATCTCATATCCACAAACGCAGAGCACAAGCTTGCCTCCATTTTGAAAGAGGAGGGGAATGTCATGGCACACTGTTTTAGAGCAGGAAGGACGAAAGTCAATTTAGATTGGTTTTTTTTTCAGTGTCTCTCTCTATACTTTCTACCCAAATATCCATTTTACAGTCATACACTGAAACATTTTAAACACTTCTTTTAATCAGATTTTCCTTTCCATTGAGTTTACACTTTTAAGTCAAACTTCTCTGCTTCAAGGCCTTTGCGGAATCACCGTCTGTTTCCTACTTTACCATTCTTTTCTCATTATTCCCTTACATAGATGCTCTTCCCCAAGTAGGGAAGTCGATTTAGGAAATACTCATTTCCCATTTGTTTATTTCTCTTTAAGTGCCTGTATACTCCATTCCTACTTGTTCTATTTCCTTCCCTCTTTTAAAGTCAGGCTCAAAAACTCTCTTGTCCTTCTCTGATTACCCTCCCTTCTCATGAGTCTTTCATTGTCTTTTGCTCTATGTTCATGTCCTCTCCCTGCTGTGTAGAAAGTTAATGAGGGCTGCACTCAGGGAATCCAACGGATCTGAAGTCTATTATGCTACGTATCTATTGTGTGAGCTGGGGCACATACATACTGTACTGAGGCTTTTCTGATTCGTTTGGGAAGTGCGGAGGATGATAATCCTAGCTAGCCCCTAAATTTGCTGTGATGCAAGGAACTGGGGGAGTAGCTAGCAGGTAACATGCTAGCTAATATGATACATTTCTTCATGTCTAGCAGAACGTTCCCTCCATCCCGTACCGTGCTTGCAGAGACACCGAATACTCAGTGAATGTCAACACTGACAATTCACTATAGCAGTTTGAGATAACACAGCCCAAACTCTGGGGCTTTCATGTGACATACTCTGTTAGGATTAACAGATTCCTATTTGCCAGAGGATGAGTCTATGCTCGTGTCAGATGTTTGCAGTTGTTAGACTGAGTAGACTCCGCTGAAGGAGACTTGAGACTAATGTGAGTTCAGGAAGGCAATGAAGGGAGAGTGTGAAGCTGAGCTGGACTCTCAGAGACTCACATACACAGCGTCCAGTTTGACTGATCTGAACAGGCCTCCGTGGGTCTTTGTGGAAACAAGACACAAGTGGAATGGACAACAATGTCTTTTCCTGTTGTATTTGCCTCATGACTCTGCTGGACCTAAATCAGATTCTGTTCTTTGCAATAACAGTAACAGAGCTTCTCAGCCAAAGCCAGGGGCTGTCTAATGACTTCTCCATTTGGGGATAGATTTGGTTGAGGACGCTTGGCCTCTCAGAGTTTCCCCTCCTCAGGAGGGCTATAGAAGACCAAAATGAGATGACCTACCAGAATTGGGAAGGCCAGGTTGTCTTTATCACACACATCCGTGAGGGAAACTCCAAAGAGCTGTCCTGGCTTTGCGGAAGGTGGGGCTGTGCCCTGGTTGTCCTGGCAAGTGCTGCAAGCCCGACCAAAGGCCCTGTCTCCGAAAGAACGGCTTTTCACTGTCTTCTGGCCGGAGTCTAAGGAAGAAGTGAGAGTACTAGTAGTAGTAGTTGTTGTTTAATACGCTGAACCTTCTTTTTCCTTCTTTTTTTTTTTTAAAGATTTTATTTATTTTTTGACAGAGAGAGAGAGACAGCGAGAGAGGGAACACAAGCAGGGGGAGGGGGAGAGGGAGAAGCAGGCTTCCCTCGGAGCAGGGAGCCCGATGCGGGGCTCGATCCCAGGACCCCGGGATCATGACCTGAGCTGAAGGCAGACGCTTAACGACTGAGCCACCCAGGTGCCCCAGACTCATCTTAATTCCTGATGACTTGTATTTTCCTAAAGTTTTCCTCAAAGCAATGTGGTAAGCATCATAAAACCAAGAAATGTCAAAAACATGTAGGGATTGATGATACGTGTCTCCAGGTTCTGAATCGAAAGTCTACCTTCTAAGGTGGACTGCTGCCAGTTAGCTGTGATTAGCTAGGCTCAAATCATACTAGCTCTAGTCTCAGGGGCACTTCTCCTAGTCCTATTAATGGCTTTTTTTGGATTACATCCATCATCTAATTTAATCTACACAACAATTCTAAGATTTAGACCTTATTTTTATCCACATTTTAGAGATGAATAAACTGATGCTGAGCTAGAATAACTGGCCAAAGATAATATAGCTGGTAAATGGGGGCACAGGACTTTACACTCTGGAGAGGTTGTTTGACATCAAGTCAAGTCCTTTTCTCTCAATGATGCCAGTTCTTTTCAACCTGTTCCAAAGGGCATTGGAATCCTGTGGTGCCTCAAGAGCCCCTGAGCGAAAAGAGGAGGGAGGAGAAGAAAAGCCCCTTGCTCTGGCTTCAACCAGAGCACATCTAATATACATAAATATATACATTATATTTATATATTTATATAGTATAAGTATCTAATGATATATCATATATATAACTACATACATATGTATGATGTTATATATATATATATATAGCACCCGTTTAGAATTTTGTTAGAAAATATTCCCAGACACTGTAGCATACCATGATGAGTCCTAATGCCGTTATGATCTGCACTAGAAACTTCTTGAAGTCAGAGACCTCATCTTATCCTTTCTTTGGTCTCACAACAGTGTGGAACCTCCCTTGACCTGTGAGCCAGCCTTCGGAACAAGGAGCAGATGGAAATCATTGCCCTGGCGATGCTCTGGGCTCCAGAAGAGCGCTGTCTAAGCATCTCCCATGACCCCTGGCAACCTTGCTGTCTGCTTCTCACTAAAGCCAATTAAATGATTCCCGGTACCTGCAGCCTTCTCGCTGTTAGCACGACTCATTGAGTTCTCTCCCAAGAGGGAAGTGATGTCTTCTCCAAATATTCTGAGGCAATTTTCAATGAGAAATGCGACAAGAGAAATCTGTAACACAAGAAGACAAAAATGGGGTGCTGTCTTTCATAGGGCATAGTGATAAATCACATTTTGTATATAGACCTTGGATCTAAGAAAAAATGTGAAAGACTTCCCAGAAAAATTCAGAGTTGAGAAAAATACAGAGAGACCAGGAGCGCCTGGGTGGCTCAGTCAGTTAAGCGTCTGCCTTCGGCTCAGGTCATGATCCCAGGGTGCTGGGATCAGCCCTACATCGGGCTCCCTGCTCAGCGGGAAGCCTGCTTCTCCCTCTCCCACTTCCCCGGCTTGTGTTCCCTCTCTCGCTGTGTCTCTCTCTGTCAAGTAAATAAATAAAAGCTTAAAAAAAAACAAAAAACAAAAAACATAGAGACCAGAGTTCTCTAAGAAATAACTTCGAAAGAGTGATACTTTCCTGTGTACTTTGGGTACACATTTTAAAATACTGCTCATCAGTGGGCTAAAGTTATAATGCGTGGCCTAGTTTAATAGCTAACATTTTGGGATCAGTGGTGACGTCTTGAAGCCTAGGATACATTTCGGGGCCCCTCAGTTGAGCGTCTGACTCTTGATTTCGGCTCAGATCACGATCTCATGGTGGTGAGATCCAGCCCCACTTGGAGCCAACTTTGGGCTCCGTGCTCAGCGGGGAATCGGCTTGGGCTTCTCCCTCTCCCTCTCCCTCTCCCTCTTCTTCTGCCCCTGCCCCGCTCACGCTCTCTCTTTCCCTCTCTCAAATAAATACATATCAAAAGATAAATAAAACTAGGATCATTTTCAAAGTAGCCTACCTTAGTAAAGTTTACTTAGTTTTTGTTTTTACATTTTGTTTCCAGTTTTATTGAGCTGTAACTGATGTATAACATCTTATTAAACTTTATAAAGTATGAACAAAAACTTAAGAAAACCATTTCTTAACTGAAGAAGTATCTCAAAGTTGGGAAGCAGAGATTTTTGTGGGGTTGTGAGGGAAAACCCACACAGCTGGAGAGAAAACGTATCTGTCTGTCTAACTTCAGTCCCTTCTCATGCATTGCTTTGCCTCATGCTGGCTCTCTGTGTGCGCTTGGGGAAGACCTGTCATCTTGTTAGGATGTTCTGGAATCTTTTGCTAGTTTCCGTATGACGTAGCAGAGGTGAAATAGTAGCCGAGTACTTTTCTAGATGAGCCACAATTTGCAGAGGAAAGCCAATGTGTTTGGAGCCATGGGAGCTCATATTGCCCAAGCCACCTAGGATGCGCCAGTCATGAGCAGAGGAGCTGACTGTTGTCGCCATTGTGTAGCGAGGAAACCATGGCTTTACCCAAGGTTACAAGTCCCTCAGGGATTAGACTGAGAGTTGAACCCTGACTGGTAAAGCTCCAAAGCCCAGGTTCTTTTCTATCGTATCACACGACTCTTCTGTCTCTCGTTTAGTCAGTCTAGTGTTTAGTCTCCTGGAGGGGGAAGAAGTGACTCGACTGCTCCGAGTTTCCCGTTTAACGACACCCCTTCCCAGACCCCAGCAGAGTAGGAAAAAGAACTCTGCCACTCCACAGGGGCCTAATGAAAATGTGCACTCCACAAAGTTCCATCCGTCAGAGTTACTACTGCACATGTCCGGTTCAAAGTAGGGATTCTACCCCTGGGGGACAAAAATGAGAGCTCTCATTACCTTTTTTATCAAGTTGTCTTCCAATTCCAAGCTGCCCGATTTAGGTGGGCAAAGAAGGCTTGGAGCTATACATGCTGATAAATTATAAGCAGTCATCTGATTGGATGAGGAATGTTGCTCAATGTTGTATAACACTCCAAAAAGGTATCGCAAGAGAACAACATTTGCTCTTGGCAGCTGGGCTAAAAGCCTAAGGTCAGAAAAATACACTTTTAAATTAGGCAAGTGATTCCACTTAGGAGGTTGGAAATACAGAGACAGGGAACAGGATAGATCCTTGTGTATCTAGCACACAACCCGCTGTAGCAGAGTTCCAGGCATGAATGTATACAAAATTGTTGCACTGAATTCAGTTCCTGAGCCAGATAAACACTTCTCTGGTTAGTTAAATGTTTGACAGACTCTTAAGGTCATAGCCCTGGCAGTCGATGCTCTTGCATCTGTCCTGGACCAGGGGATGTCGTCTACCAGTTTTATGGATTCAGAAGGTGTAAAACGGCCAAGGATTCCACATTAATAACATCAGGAGAAGAACAATAAGAGCCCTAAAGCGTGCCTCTATTCTGAAGCTGACCCCCATGGGTGTGAAGAATTGAAACTCTCTGGAATCGGTCATGATTTTAGTGGGCAAAGCTGCAAAACGTAAGCCAATGTTCTCCTAATAGGATGTTGGCTGTATTTCGGAGATGTGACCAGAGTAGAGTAATTATTGCATCATTACCTCTGGGCTGCAGTTATCTTCTCCTGTTCGTTCCCTTGATCAATAACACCGAGCCATTTGTCATAGAGATCGGTTAACAATACACTTCCTGGGATATTTCTAAGAAAATCCTTATGGAGATAAAAAAATATGTATATATATTATAGAAAATATGTATTGGAAATATTACAGAGAAAATATGTAGTTAAAAAATTCAGTTCAGCCCCCACTTCCTTCACAGATAGCCAAACTGTGACCCACACGGAGCTCGCCTCTGACTCTCCGTTGACTGGCACACGCAGGAGCAGGTGCTTGGATTTTCTCCCGCTAAAACTTAGAGGCAGAAAAGCAGAGCTTAGGCTGTGGTGGAAATGAACATAAAGCTCCCTTCTATCATCTGGAACTTATTTTTTGTGTGTGCTTTTTTTGCAAAGTACCACAAACTGACAGGGTCTGGCTATAGACCATGCTAAATCCTATCAGCTTCTTGGACAGAAACACACATATCCATGTTGCTTGTTTTAAACACAGTGCTAGCTCTTAATTCTAGCAAGAAAAGTTCTGAAACAATCAAAACACAAACAGGTGGGCTCTTGCACACATATTAGGAAAGAACTAGGTCTTCTCACTCGGGGTATGTGTGCTCCCTGGAAGAAAGCTTCTCTCATAATTGCTTCATTCTTCCTTTTCTTAGCTGTCTAAAAGGCGAGAGTCTACTGGCAGACTCACTGTGGTCCTGAGGATAGATTCATTTCTAGTCTAGGCCAATTCTCCAGTTAGTTTGACATGATATTATCAAGGCCAAGATAGCAGAGACTGATTCTCCACCAAGATCAGTCAACTTCAGGAAGAGAAAACTTTAGAAATGTCTAAACACTATACCCACAAGTGCTCACCCTCTTCCTAGTCGGTGCTTATCACACGGAATCAGGAAAGAACCTACTCACTCTTGCTAGAAAATCGATTCCATGTGTGCACCTTACAGAGGGCAACACCCATCTTGCTACCTAGTGTATCATCATTCTTCTCCTGTCTCCTGATGCCTATATGTATATTACTACTGGATATCACTATGGCCCCAGTGTAAGAGTGGTTACCTAAGTCATTTCTGGACTTTGCTATTTATCACATCTTCGAACATTCATGGGGGACAAGGGAAGACCAAATGTGACTGAGATTCTAAGACTGTACTCATTACTACATTAACATAGGGTTGTTCAGAGTTGGTAATAAGTGCCAAGGTGGATGGATTAAATTCTTTCCCTGTTCTATTTCTTGTGGAAACTTTGCCTTCATTAGGAGGGTGGTGAGGATGTTTGCTTTGGTAAACCACTGTTTATGTATGTGTCAGTGCGTATTTTGAAATTTATTATCATGACTTGTAGTCATTTCAGTATTAGTATTTTCCATGGAGACTTCAGGAGTGAAGGTGGGGAGGGCGGTGTGTGGTGAAAACAGAAAGTATTACTAACATATGGGGCTTTTAACTCCTAAAGTAGCTTCCTTAAATTTTGAATTTGTCAAGCGTTTTTCAGTTTGTCAGGTTCTTAATCTATTATGCCCATTATGGTCCTTGAGCAGTCATGATGAAGGACACCAATCATAGCTTCAGTTACTCATGTGTGCATAATGCTAGAACCTTCCCTACCTTTAAGACGGATGCGACCACATGAACAGATTCGTTGTACGGGTTCACTTTGACCCCAGAATTGAGTTTGTCCTTGAGGATTCTGCAGGATTTTATATTGGCTGATTTGCTGAAGATGCCTTCTGTGAGTGGCCCTCTTCGATTAAGAAAGGAAAGCATACCCTGTAGGAAGAAAAGAAAAGTATATGGCATCTCATATCCACAAACGCAGAGCACAAGCTTGCCTCCGTTTTGAAAGAAGAGGGGAATGTAATGGCACACTGTTTTAGAGCAGGAAGGACGAAAGTCAATTTAGATTGGTTTTTTTTTCAGTGTCTCTCTCTATACTTTCTACCCAAATATCCATTTTACAGTCATACACTGAAACATTTTAAACACTTCTTTTAATCAGATTTTCCTTTCCATTGAGTTTACACTTTTAAGTCAAACTTCTCTGCTTCAAGGCCTTTGCGGAATCACCGTCTGTTTCCTACTTTACCATTCTTTTCTCATTATTCCCTTACATAGATGCTCTTCCCCAAGTAGGGAAGTCGATTTAGGAAATACTCATTTCCCATTTGTTTATTTCTCTTTAAGTGCCTGTATACTCCATTCCTACTTGTTCTATTTCCTTCCCTCTTTTAAAGTCAGGCTCAAAAACTCTCTTGTCCTTCTCTGATTACCCTCCCTTCTCATGAGTCTTTCATTGTCTTTTGCTCTATGTTCATGTCCTCTCCCTGCTGTGTAGAAAGTTAATGAGGGCTGCACTCAGGGAATCCAACGGATCTGAAGTCTATTATGCTACGTATCTATTGTGTGAGCTGGGGCACATACATACTGTACTGAGGCTTTTCTGATTCGTTTGGGAAGTGCGGAGGATGATAATCCTAGCTAGCCCCTAAATTTGCTGTGATGCAAGGAACTGGGGGAGTAGCTAGCAGGTAACATGCTAGCTAATATGATACATTTCTTCATGTCTAGCAGAACGTTCCCTCCATCCCGTACCGTGCTTGCAGAGACACCGAATACTCAGTGAATGTCAACACTGACAATTCACTATAGCAGTTTGAGATAACACAGCCCAAACTCTGGGGCTTTCATGTGACATACTCTGTTAGGATTAACAGATTCCTATTTGCCAGAGGATGAGTCTATGCTCGTGTCAGATGTTTGCAGTTGTTAGACTGAGTAGACTCCGCTGAAGGAGACTTGAGACTAATGTGAGTTCAGGAAGGCAATGAAGGGAGAGTGTGAAGCTGAGCTGGACTCTCAGAGACTCACATACACAGCGTCCAGTTTGACTGATCTGAACAGGCCTCCGTGGGTCTTTGTGGAAACAAGACACAAGTGGAATGGACAACAATGTCTTTTCCTGTTGTATTTGCCTCATGACTCTGCTGGACCTAAATCAGATTCTGTTCTTTGCAATAACAGTAACAGAGCTTCTCAGCCAAAGCCAGGGGCTGTCTAATGACTTCTCCATTTGGGGATAGATTTGGTTGAGGACGCTTGGCCTCTCAGAGTTTCCCCTCCTCAGGAGGGCTATAGAAGACCAAAATGAGATGACCTACCAGAATTG